>NC_135561.1:2907500-3050000 GCF_964340395.1 Glandiceps talaboti | reverse complement strand
ATCAATCATAATTTTGACATTTAGTAATAAACACCGAACAAGACTCGTCCGATATTTCTATCATCATGTATCTATGAATTTGATTAATGGAAAGTACCCACAAATTTACAGTGTATGTATGTATGTATGTATGTATGTATGTATGTATGTATGTATGTATGTATGTATGTATGTATGTATGTATGTATGTATGTATGTATGTGTGTGTGTGTGTGTGTATGTGTGTGTGTGTGTGTGTGTGTATGTATGTATGTATGTATGTATGTATGTATGTATGTATGTATGCCTGTCTGCTCGTCCGTCTGTCCGTCTATCTATCTATCTATCTATCTATCTATCTATCTATCTATCTATCTATCTATCTATCTATCTATCTGTCTGTCTGTCTGTCTGTCTGTCTGTCTGTCTGTCTGTCTGTCTGTCTGTCTGTCTGTCTGTCTGTCTGTCTCTATGTATCTATGTATGTACGTATCTGTATATATGTGTATCTATTTATATCTCTGTGTATTTGCGTACAAGTGCGGCACTACCAATAAACTAATCTCGATGAATAATATATGATATTCCAGAGACATTCATTGCATTCAAGTATGACTAGACGAAATGTTGTATATGTATATACAGGTAATTATTTGTATTTTCAATATTGTTGAACTCCACATACAGCAGACCATATGTAAAATATTAATATTCAAAACATAGTGATCTGGAAGTTATTTTCATTGCATAATTGGAACAAATGTTTAAATTTTGAATCAAATTGAGCTTTTATTTCTATATCAAAGTAACAAAAAATTACTAAAATATATAACTTAAGACAGTGTCATTTTAGCAATCCGGGTAACGTTAAAGTTTCCAACTAATATAACAAATACGTATACTGAAAGGCCATTCTCTGTAAAATGTAAATATTATGACAAATGTTAAACTTACCATATCAGTTTCAGAAACTGACTGGAATGATACGATATCTAATCCGATGTGGATTGTCACTGGCTTACCTATGAAGACACCGCAGTAAAAAAAAAATCTTTAGAAAAATGTCAAGTTACATATGACATTTACTTAATTACAAATAACAGCGCAGCACAAATAATATATTCAATTCGCTTTGGACATCTATGTACATGTAACAAAACAGCAGGAGAGAAGCTAGAAAATTGTCAAATATAAACTAATCGAGTCAAGCCACTAAGATAAATAGTGTTTATATAATAATCACTTAACAGCTGTTGTTTTCGTAGAAGGTAAAGAATGAAAAATCATGGAAAAGCCGAAAGTAATATATATATATATATATATATATATATATATATATATATATATATATATATATATATATATATATATATATATATATATATATATATATATATATATATATATATATATATGTATGTGTGTGTATGTGTGTATGTGTGTGTATGTGTGTGTGTATGTATGTATGTATGTATGTATGTATGTATGTATGTATGTATGTATGATGTATGTATGTATGTATGTATGTATGTATGTATGTATGTATGTATGTTTGTATGTATGTATGTATGTATGTATGTATGTATGTATGTATGTGTGTCTGTCTGTGTGTATGCGTATGTGTGTCTGTCTGTGTGTGCATGTGTATCTGTGTGTCTGTGTGTTTGTGTATGTGTATGTGTGTATGTATGTATGTATGTATGTATGTATGTATGTATGTATGTATGTATGTATGTATGTATGTATGTATGTATGTATGTATGTATGTATGTGTGTGTGTGTGTATGTATGTATGTGTGTGTGTCTGTGTCTGTGTCTGTGTATGTGTATGTGTATGTGTATGTGTATGTGTGACGATTGGGGAGTCTTTCTGCAGTAACATTTAGAAAACCAGTGTTGCCTGTAGATTACAAGTCAAAGTAGTATTAATCCCAAATACAAGTAAATATTGATACATCTTTCTATGCTTACCATGATTGTTTGGTCTTACTCTAGCGTCATACGGATGTAATAGATTCAAGAGCAGTTCTGTCTCCCTCTTTATAGACTTATCTTCATATACAGTGTCCGAACTGGAAATAAAATACAACTATGTCTATTTGTGATATTTTATCAACAAAGTCAAAAAGAGTAACATTATTTAATATGTGAATATGAAGTGCTATGTCTAACTTATATTTAGCAATATTTATTTGAACTCTACCAGAATGAATGTATGAAATATCAAATCCATGTCTCCGAGTTGTTCACAAAGCATGTGAGAAATATAATAACGTCGACCTGGCGTATTCTATGAGCATTACAGTAACAATGTGTACGTACATTTAACTAAGAACTAATTTAGGACCTTCAGCTGTAAATGTAACCGTCAAATTAAGACTTCACGAGCATTGTGTTTACAAGTACTACTACATATGTAATTAAGTGAGCGACACCATGAGTGTTTTGCTGGACAGGTACTGAAGGGATAATTTATTTAAGGTAGCAGAGTGCGCTTCGCTGACCAATTTCATCCTTAAAATCTCTCCACACTCTGTCATGTGGAAGCTTGTTCCCGACCCTTTCAAATAATAAAAAGAAATTTTGGGACCCACCGTCTTGTTTACAAAGGAATTGATAATCTTTTATATCCTGATAGAGTTAATACAGTATTCAGTGGCCATATTGGATTCTAAAATGGTTTAATCTTGATATAATTTTGACCTACTAATTGAAAATATTGTAAGGTGGCGCCTAAGTATTTCCAATGATTTAAGTGATAATGGGTTTGAGCTTTCTTGATCAAAGTATCTGAAAAGGTTATTAACAGTTTATTTCTGGTGGCATGTATTGCCTGAATGCCAAGGGTTTGAGTGTATGGCCCAGAGCATCTCTGCCGTTTTAGTGTAATCCTGACCACACCAAAGGATACAGCAAATGCATTACACCATTCACCTTTCTGTTTCATTTTTCGCAGATGGCCGCATCTATTGAGTGGGTTCTAATATACAATATAAACCTTTTAAAAGGAGAAATACTGGTGTATCTAAACTTGACATTCATAGCCATATTGAAAATACTCCTCTTTTGTAATGTCATCAGATCCTTAATGACCTTGATCATACATCAAATTTATTGACGCTACGTTGAATATATGTAATCAAATCCAATTAAGTAAAACTGTCAGCACTAAATTTTAATTTTCATTACTATAATAACAACAGTCAGAGTATTCTAAACTGCTAAAATGCAGCTCTAATAACCTGTAAACTATAAATTTTGGTTACATTATTGGTTTAATATAGAATTACAACAACTGCTTACAAATACAGGTGATTGTTTCCTAGGTGACACACTCTCTATTGATATTAATTAGACTTTGGACTTTTACCTTGTTTCAGGGTAGAATTTTGCAAGGTGAACCTATTTTCTAAATGTCATATTTTCTTTTAAGGCATATAACACACGAGTAATCAATTTGAATGATTGATGATGAGTCACTTTTTTATATGCATCAGGTTTATGCAAATAGGTTATCCAGTTACAAGATTGCATATACTAGAATGTTGCCAGATAAGATTAATGGAGTTATCATCATTTCACGATTAAGATGTATTGCCTTCAATCAATCAATCAAGAAGTGACATTTGACCTTTTGGTATCACACATTTTTGGTGGATAAACGTACTTGAATGGAGTGAAGACGAGTGTTTTTTTATATAGATATACATACACAGACAGGCACATATATATAAGCACACACAAGGGCACATTTACTCAAAACGTGTTGTCTCTTCATTTCAAGAATTTAAGTGTAAGTTGACGATCACGTGGCAACGTGCCAGTAACTAATCTCCCTAATGTAGCGCCCGTGTTAATTACATATGTATGAAGTCACATACACCGATGTGAACCAGTCAATTAAAACATTGTAGTTAAGAGAGAAACAATAACTAAATGATAAAACAAATATACGTTATGCTTAAAGATAGAAATACATATTTTGTATTTTATTCCTTTCCTACCTACCGTATACTAAACTAGCATCGTCGAAAATAAATGAGTACGATCCATTAAACTGATGTTTCTTTTGTACATTGCTTACCTGTTATCAGAAATATATATCCATTCCCAAGAATTTACACGTACATATGATCACTTCAGAAATTAAGATTAAGAGCTAGTTGTCTACTGAGTGCAATAAGGCAGTACCAGTAAATTATAGAATAACACATGTAAATAAAATATAATGAGTAACCCATAGATAGGGATACAATAGAAGAATCAGAAAGGGCTACCTACCAATACACTGCTTCCGTGAAAACGTAAATAAGGATCACAAACAGAGCATACACCTCCATCTTCTCTATCTGAGCGTTATGTCTAATGGACCCGAATATGACTTCATCTCAAGTAAATTAATTCTACCCACATTAGGACTAATTATGTTTTTTGTTTCCCCTGCAGTCGTGACCTAATATAATAAAACATTATCATAAGCGAGGCTGTTTAATTTAAAAGTGAAGGTATAAATTAAACATGTGGTGATGAGACGAACGTTGGTACAAAATAGGAGATCGAGTTGTATTCTTTAGTCTTCTGTATGTTTACAACATGAATTGAAATGGGTTGGATTTAATAGTTCTGATATTAAGGATGGAGTTCAGTGAGGGACAAATGGTATCAACGGAGATTCAATGATGCACTATTTTAAGAAGAACATGATACGGTTGCGGGTTCTCGATTTATAATAATAATAATAATAATAATAATAATAATAATAATAATAATAATAATAATAATAATAATAATAATAATAATATTAATAATAATAATAATAATAATAATAATAATAATAATAATAATAATAATAATAAATTATTAATTTATTGAACAAATATTTCGATTATATTGATTCTAGAGATGACGGTGTAAATGATTGAAATCATAGTATTTGATCACGTTAAATGTTGAGGGCGCTTTAGGGTGATATGAATATTCATGTTAGCGAAATAAGGCGTGGAAAAGCTAGTTTGAATGACATTTTGTCGTGAACCTGTGATTGGATAATTACTGTTCTTCAAATCGTAGTTAGCAATAGTGACTAGAAGTGCTAGCCAGGGATCAATTCGAACGATATTTTCCTTCAAACCGACATTTACATTATTTTAGAGTATGAAACAGACAATGTGTGTATGTATTCAAGAATGTATCTATAAATATTAACACGGGGATGTACCTACTAGCATGAGCCATGGATCACGAATTGCAATCCTTGTGTTAAACAGTTTGTTTTTGGCATGTAAACCCTGTCATATCACAGTGAGAAATACGACACGGAGCAGAGGTTTTCCCTTTGCACGACATGTGGGAAAACCTAATAAGGATCCCCACTGTCCTGTTTAGAAGATTGTGAGATGTTGACTTCTTGTTTAGGACTTTGTGCTGTTTGGCATTCATGTTTCTCTTTGCAAGTTCAACACATCAACCTAAGATATGGCAAGAATGAAGAAGTGGTTTATCAGGAAATATCACGACGACAGAACATCAATAAGGAGACCAAAAGAGCACGACGTCGTATTCAGAACAATGATATGAACAATGATAACCAAACATAAGCAGTTTACATTCGTTGTGAACACTCAGTACTCAGCTGGTAGATTGGGGCACAGCCAAGTATGAAAATACATACAGACGTAGAGAAATGAAGATACCAGAACTAGATGGGATCCTTCTTGCTTGGTTCAAAAGGAATACTTCTTTTCCACAAACAATGTCAATCTTTTCCACAACAAACACAGTGTCAAGCATTCTCAAGGTTTACGGGAGAAACTGATGAAATTATACCTCATCTATTTGCATGTGCATAACATATATGACCAGCAACACAGCATGCTTCATTTTACTCGTCAAACATGACCAACAACACAGGCTGTACTACAAGTAGATCTCTTGTCACACCTCTCCTCGCTGGCGACGAATTGATAAAACTGATTATTGTACCTTGTGGCCTTCACATCCAAGAACAGTCCAGTAAGGACTGTAACATGTTGGGGTAGTGAACAAGTATATGGGATTCAAGGATGGCTTACCTTTTATGGTTTTAAATGTATCGTATGGTGTTATTTCGATTATTAATTGTTTGTGGTAGATCATAATATCAAGACGTCTGGGAAGAGGAATTGGATGAAAGGGGTTGATGTGTGCTGAATATTTTCAAATTGTCTGCTGTGAGTTCTTCTAGTTGTGCTGACTTTAGGTAATTGTCTGGATTTATGCCTATATTTGTTATACAGCATTTTGTGGAGAATTACAAAACATTGTGATGTGTTTTAACTTCCAGAGTGTCCCACTAAAATCTTTTTAACGTATGTGTAGCACTTGATTAGAGCTTATAACCCGTGTGAAATCTCTGTGTTGAACTTTTTTAGGGTTTCAATATTGTTTTTTGTTTAGTGGATTCCAAGATGCTAAAGCGTATTTGAGATGTGGTTGGACTAGAGTTTTGTACAGTTTTTCTTTGATAGTTTTAGAACAATGATATAGGTATCTTTCATTAAAGTCTGTGTGAATTTTGTGGCTGCATGAAGTGTTTGCTGCTCCCATTTTTTTTTATAAAGATTGTATTGAACGACGATGACCAAGAACGTAACTCCTTTGACTTCATCCAGTGTCGTGCCAAGCAGTGTGTGTATGTGTTCATAACTTTGCACTTTTGATGCACCAAACTTCTGCCCAAATGCTTCGATTCTAAATCTGTGATGTCGTTTATGGAGCGGATACATAGATGCTAGCCAAGTAGGTATCCATGAACCTTTGGGAGCACCACCAGTACAGTGTTTCATTTTGACATTTCCCGTTTATTGACTCTGTGCGTATAGTTTGTTTCAGGATGCTTTGATCCAGAATAAGGTCGTACAACGTCGAATACTTTGCAATAATTGCCCTTAGCCAATTTGTTGTTACGGTTAGAAGAGAGATCGTAGAGTGTACGTTATAAGCTGGTATCACATCTAAATTTAGGTGATGAGTGTTGCATGTAATTGAGAATTTCATAATTTGACTGTGTATGTAGTGTTCAAGCGACATTCAGCAAACGCACACATACGTTTTTGATTTAGAACCGTATAACATTTGTGTGACAGTTTATTTCCAGTTACCGTTCTTAGAGTTTGAGTAATGCAGTTCTGTTATTGATACGAGTATATACCTGTATTCAAAAGTACCAGCATACCTATGCGTCTATCTACAGGTCATTATATGGGTATGTCGCTTGAATTATTCATGGTGTAAACTAACAGAATTCTAGGGTACATACAATCTGTCGGAAAAATGCAACTTTTGGTTGTTTGTGATACTCAAACAAAAGCCTCTATCACACTGTGCTGATATCAACTTTCCTGTACGTACTTCCATATAAGTTTGACTTTATAATATGGGAATTTCAGAATTCCTTGATCGAATATAATCAAGTTCTTTATTATTCCGTCTTATACCTTGAGTTTGTTATGATAACTTTCCAGTTAAACCCTCATTATTACTGTTGGTACATTATTTGTCATTAGTAGATTTAACTTCAATACATAAATACAAACTGATAAACCTGCATGCACAAAGGGTAAAGAACACTAATACTACCAGGCAAAATTTCCGCTGTTTTGCGCCTTTTATTTGAATATTGATGATCACATTCTAAATCAAGTAAGCAACCAAATCTAATGACGAAAGACACAATTTGAAAAAAACTGACAATGTAACAACTTACAATAACTACTACAATGGGCACACATGGTGATACACAATGGTCTGACTGACAATCTTACAATATCATGGTATATTATTGAAAACATTGGTCATATTTATGACCTTTGAACTTTTACACGGTTGTTGATAAATATGTCGGATTTCCTATTTTCTTATTACATATATATAATACATATGATATGATATGATATGATATTTTATTCAGTAATGTGGCCTCTGGCCTATAGTACAAGTAAACACTAAAGATCATACAGAGACACAAGCGGGTTTACTGAAAACACAATATAACTCTACTTTACTTCAACTCGATGTTTTTTCTACGGTTATTTGCAAATATAATTCATATAATTATATGGATGGGCTGTGTGTGTGTGTGTGTGTGGGTGTGTGCGTGCGTGTGTGCCTGTGCGTGCGTGTGAATGAATGTGCGTATATACTAGTGTGTTTGTGTCTATGTATGTATGTATGTATGTATGTATGTATGTATGTATGTATGTATGTATGTATGTGTGTGTGTGTGTATGTATGTATGTATGTATGTATGTATGTATGTATGTATGTACATTGTGAGTTCGAGAATATTGTTACAGTATTACAAATGTGCATAAGAATGGATAGTAAATTGTTGAAATGGGCGAAATTCTTCATTTAACAAATTATTTTTAAAATTGTATAAATGCTCATATATTGATATCATTAAATTATTAATAAGATATGTAAGAGTAAATCAACACTTATAGCTGTTCATTTCCAAGCAACACATTAATTTTACGCATTTTTCGAATTAAGAATATTACAAATCTGAATTACAATGGGTACATTTCTTATGCAAATAGATACAGTTCCTCCCCACTGTCTACGATGCAGCAACATGCAGCTCCTGATTCAGATGTCATTGACTCCAACCCGAACTCTCACTCAAATTCCCCTGACTGCTAGCTCGAGTTCGATTGACCCCTAACTCGGATTATACGACTCCTAACTCGGATTCTTCGACTCGTAACTCGGATTCCATTGTCTCCAAACCTAGTTACTCATGATTCCTAACCCATACACTTCTGATTACCAGCTTGTATGCTACCGACTCCTATACATTTTTACAGAATCGTGATTCAGGCTTAATTGCCTTCTAACCCGGGCTGACGCCTATCACAATGTTACATTAGATAAAATTAGAATGACCAATATGACTAGGATTGTGTCTTGGTATGGACATAAAAAATACCTATGACAAAATGTACATTCAGGTGCAGAACAATGCAATACAACACAACACAATACAATATAAAATGTACATACACTGTCAGGTGTAGAACAATACCACACAATACAATATGAAATGCACATACAGGTGTAGAACAATACAATACAATACAACACAATACAATACAATACAATACAAAATGTACATACACTGTCAGGTGTAGAACAATACAACACAATACAATATAAAATCGTGATATAAAACACTAAACATAAATTGTAAAATGCTTAGGTAAAATTCTGAACATGCGCTGCTCTGTGATAAAAACTATTCATGGAAAGTAAGTGTTTTCTTATTCAGGCTTTCCCGCCTCACTCTACCTCACTAATTACATATAATTTAGGATCTACTAATTATAACTCATGACTCAGTCACTCAAGACTCAAGATATGGCGCTCTCAGTTCTCATGCTTGGGGTTTACATGTATATTCTAAAAAGAAGGGACCACCAAGGGATTAGGGACCCCAATCTAGACTAGTGTAGAATATACATTATATATGCAATCCTACGAAATGTAATTCCTAAAACCCCTTCCTTTTGGGAATGAACGTTAATGAACTGTAGATAATCAAAATTCATAAACTAAACTCTTTCACAGAGACATCGCCTTTTCAATACCTCCCCTTACGGGAGGTAAAATTATAAAGAAGCCGACATATGATGAAATGATAGGCAAGATACGGATCTTTACAATTGTAAGATTTTACATGATTTAAACAGTAACATATAAGCCATGTAGCTGGCTATACATGCGTGTACATCATAACTGTGTATGCTGGCCAATAAATTGCATTGAAAATCACAAAAACTGCAAGGAAAAGAATTCGACTGTATTTATCTATTTGGGATGTCATGACGTATCTCATTGTATTTGATGTTTTTTGTGTTATGTAGCAACTTCCAGTATTTGTTGATGATACCAACGGACAATTTCTCTGTTCCAATAGATGAAAGTATTCCTTGTTTGAGTTGTTTCCTGTGTTGTTTTCTTCACATCTAGCAGTATGTCCCGTTTCATAGACTTTGCGTCTTGAATTACGCCTTGTGTTGTAGCGTTCAGCTTCGACATCGTCTGTAGCCTAACCGATAAGAAAACAAATGTTAAGGAAAACAGTAAAGGTATACGTAAAATCAATCAATCAATCAATCAATCAATCAATCAATCAATCAATCAATCAATCAATCAATCAATCAAATAATCAATCAATCAATCAATCAATCAATCTATCTATCTATCTATCTATCTATCTATCTATCTATCTATCTATCTACATGCATTCATGCATACATACATACATACATACATACATACATACATACATACATACGTACATACATACATACATACATAAATACATACATAAATAAACAAACTAACAAAATACTTTATATGACGCGAGTGTGTTTTGTGTGTGATTGAAGGTATTTAGCTTCAATCATTTACTGAACGTAAGTTCTTATTACACTTCCTAAATTGAATGAGTGCAGTGTTTACAATTTTATTCATCAACATCTTGATACACTATAACTTACTATGTTTCGATGTTTTATTACCATCTTCTGAGAAGTCCTTTTCTTTGCATTTAACTTCTTCAAATAATATACTGTTGTAAACTGCAGGAGTATTAAGAATACTAATATCTGACATGTCACCAGCCATACATCCAGGGCCTTAAAGTTGAAAGAAAAAGGCCCAATTAAATTCACAGTATACAGTTTCCTGTAGATTGTATATAGTCGATTTAGCAAATCCATTTGAAACTCTAGAATCAGTGCCATCAATTTTACGGTATAACATAACACACAGCTTGGGGCAAGTCATCCATCCTACCATTCATCAACCAATCACCCTATCCGTCAGTCGCTCACCACCTGTCAGTGTTTTAGTCATTGTATTCAGGCTAGTCACTGGGATGTCTAGTAAGTAAGTAAGTAAGTCAGTAAGTAAGTAAGTAAGTAAGTAAGTAAGTAAGTAAGTAAGTGTATGTATGCCTGCCTGTCTGTCTGTCTGTCTGTCTGTCTGTCTGTCTGTCTGTCTGAAGAATAGTCAGTCAGTCAGTCAGTCAGTCAGTCAGTCAGTCAATCAATTCTATCCACTTGAAAAAGGTAACCTGAAAGTTAATGCAACGGTTAACTGACCATCAGATGGCAAGAGCGCCGCCAAGTGTCTATTTTAACTTTGCTTTATAGCATACAATTTAAATTTTGCCCACACTTTCCCTTTTTCGGCATATGAAAATGCATTATTGCATCGAACCCTGAACAGAATTTGACTTATGACAAGGACTGGGTGACGCATCCATGGCAAGCAAAGCCTTCTACTTTTAACTGAATTTTGAAACAAAGTGTATTGTTTCAACTATGATAGCTTTCAAACAAATAACGCCTTCAGATCAGACTACTGCTATTAGGCCGATGACGGTCGATACAATGGTCACCACCCCTATATTCAATACAACACTGCTTGAGCTGATAACTCGGTAATTTTAGCACTGATCGTGAAAGTCGACTTTAATCGAATTAGCCTATTGCAAACTTTCTTAGATAACTATATATGTTATTATTCTACAACAACAACAATAGTCATTACTTTCTCTTGGCTAGATTGAATTAAACGCTAGTCACGCACCCTTAATACACACATTGTTCAAATTGTTAAGTTTTGCAGTGCACGGGTTGTATGTCTCACACCTGATGCAATGCGATAAGACCTGAATTTGACGACACGCCGAACATTCTGGATTGGTCCACTGTTTGATAGTAACAAGCTTCTGACTAATTGAACGAAACGCAAGACACGTCACCCAAGAAGTATAAGTGACATTTGTTCAATGGATTTTGACATAAGGTCATTCACTGATCTTACAGTTTAATGCGAATGGTCACCTTTCTGTGACATTGTGGGAGAAATGTGTACAGTACGTCATAATGCTGGAAACAGGTTGAACCTCTTGTTAAACACAGGAAGTCTACTATTTCTATTCCACAAATTGGCTTTTGTTGGTATATTAGTTTTGTGTAATGAAAACGTAGTAATGTTTGGAACACAGAGCAAAAGCTTACTTCATCATTATTTTGTGAAGGAGATGGAAAAGACTAAAATGTTAACATAAGTGGTGTTGAATGCAAAGTTGTGAAGTAAATATGTGTATATAGTCACGAGAGTGGGACGTCGGTTTAAAGGTAAGGCAGAGGTTTTAGTAACCGAATGTTAAAGTGACCCAATTCCGTGCAAACAAACAGACTGACGATGGCGATGTACATGTATACCGAAGCCAGTGTACAAGCACATACACAAACAATACATTGCGGGCATCGACAGTGAGAAAGTTGAATACGTCTGTTTGTGCCATATCTGAATATCAGGCGGGAACTCTACCAGTTACTTGACATAATGATTCAAAATTAGATTGTTATAAATGGATAGATGGAGCAGAAGTAACAACACACATCATACACAAATTCACAATGTTTAGAGCCAGTGCCTCTTTCACTATTTCATCCAGGTTTAATTTAAGTGTTGCAAACATACAAAAGTCTATCGATGTAGCCACAGGGAGTTTAGTTTTACTGATTGAGTAGAGAGACAACATACCGTAATGTATGCTACCTTGGGTATCTCGCTTCGTAGCCAGGTTGATTGTGTAACAAGGGCCAACATTGTTGTGATTGCAAGGGATGCCCTTGTTGGGGAACACACTAATGCATCAATCCACAAAGTCAGCCAGGCAATAATTACCAGGGCTCCACTTGGCATGTATACTTGCAGCAGATAGAATCCTAGTTGGCGTTCAAGTACAAACGATATCTTAACAACGCTGACGTTGCCTGCGGATCAAATAAGTATATCTACTATTTAATATTCCATCTTCATTTAAATCTCTCAACACTTCAATATAGATGCAATCTAACAAAGGTTCTGACAATGAATCAGACTCAACTGACGCCAGTTGACTATCTGCCTGAAGTCTGAAGACGAATTTTAAATCAAAAAGAGGGTGAAATGAAGGCCCTCGAGCAGTAATAATATTCAAGGTTTGAGTTGGCAAACGGAGTTTCTAGAATGTACTTTGACAATTTAGATTGAATTGTCACACAGTACTTTCTAGAAACTCCGCTTGTAAGCTTAAACCTTGAATGAATTGTACGTGACTTGCATAAATAATTGACCATTCATTGACAGATATCTTTCAATATTTTACGTTGCGAGTAATTTGGTTTAAATGCCGAAATTTTAATCTTATTTCTTTGAAATTAGGGACCGGTCAGTTTCTCCAGCCGGGGGGGGGGGGGGTCGGTGGATTTTTTCCATCGGGCCGACGAAAAGTCACTGACCCCCTCTCTGTAAAACAAGAAAAAGGCTGACCCCCTATCTCTCAATTCTAAAACATAGTGACCCATCATATATCATATTTACATGACAGGTATTCGATCGTGAATCAGAGTGGACTGCTTGACTAAATACTTTAATGATAGCATCAAACGAAGTGTAATAGCAGCTTGACAGTAAAAAGTAGGAGAAAGCTTTGTATTGGGAATATATACACCTCTAATGGGGGTCTTAGAAGATCTGGAGGTTTATTTGACACTTATACCCAATTTTTAGGCTACTCAGACTGTTTTGGGCAATAATTTTAAGAGTTTCGAAGACAGCACCAACATATAATTATAGCAACTACATAGTCTTGAAATTGCTGTTTTTAAAGTTTAATAACATCTTGATAGTAAAAAGTTGGGGGAAGAGCTTGAGATGGGGAATATGTGAAATTTCCAAGGGTTGGGGGGTTCCTAGTTCTGGAGGATTTTTACTTTTAAAACCAATTTGTAGGCTATTCAGACCATTTCAGACAATATTTCCACGGTTTACAGGATAGCACCAACATGTAAAAAGCAACTACATATTGAAAAAAGTTTAATAGCATCCTGACAGTAGGACTGAGAGGGAAGAGTTTCAGACTGGGATATGTCCACCTCTTGTGAGGGTCCGGGGGGGGGGGTCAACCCCCTAGAAGTTCTGGAGTTTCTTTATTTTTAAAAACTTGTAAAGCCAACTTTTAGGCTATTCAAAGCCCTTCAGACAACTTCCAAGCTTTTATAAGACAACACCATCAAGTGTCAGAAATTACACTATTCTTTACACATAGGGTTGAAATAGTTCTTAAAAAAATTTAAATGGCATCATTATAGTAAAGGTCAACACATCTGATGGTTGTATCATTGGCAGGGAGAAGTTGGTATTACAATTGCAGACACAGTAAAGTCACTGGTATGTTAGAGAACTATAGATAGGTGCTCACACCTATTATGCATAATAGAAACTGGAATCTGATGAAATGTGGTGATTTGTAGTGTCGATAACATATAGTGTCCGAAATGTAGTAATCCCTTCATACTGAAGAGTAGAACATTTTAGATTAACTTCTTTTATAAACTATCAAGTCCACAGTTCAGACAATGTCATGCCACTGAGATTCGTGGATTTTTCTTCCATCAAAATCCAAAACACAATGAACCCCTTTATCCAAAATTTTCAAAATAGGATGACCCCCCCCGCTACCAATTCCAAAAAGAGGGTGACCCCTAACAATCCACCCCCCGGTCGAAGAAACTGACCGGTCCCTTAGCGGCATATAATTTTCCGAATAAAAATCTCCAACAGGTGGTATTATGTATATTTGTAATAATAAAATAGATGATAATAAGTTGACAAAATTATATTTCTTAAAACCCCAGTTAAATGATGAATGTAAAGTGTGCCCTTACCTGTCACTAATTGTTCATATCCGTCAGTCGGCTGTTGAGCAGTCAAGTGATATTGCGGCAACATAACTTCGTCGCTGACTTTGACGGTATTTGGGGACCACTTTACTAGAATATCATCTGCCGTGTACGCGTCTGGAATGCAAATACTTTGTTATTTTAACATTGAATAACTTGCCGCGATTGCCAGAAACGCCAAATTGAAATTTGTTTCACACGATTCACCGCCCCAGCAGTGGTTTAGCGTTGCATCATGGGAGTAAGCATACATGTACTTGTATTAGCGGCACAGTAAATGTTCATGGATTTTAATTGAAAGTAATAAGCACTGAGGAGTCAGGAATATTTATTGTTCATTTAACACATATGCATGCCTGGTGACTCCCATGAGGCATCATTGGAACATTTCTAAGACAGTCACAGAGCAATGATGGTAGCGTAAGGTTGAATGTGGTGTTTCTTGGCAATCATGCGAAATTTATGTGATAGATGTAAAATAATGAAATGACCCTGAAGTTTACGAAAATGGCCTTTATTTGCTTGGATGGTATTCCCCTTTAACATGAGCATGAACCCTTTGAACTAACAAAGTCAACATGCAATGAAACTCTTGTTGCTCAATATACTACAGATCACATGATGAACACTGTTATGAGACAGGTGCATGAGGTAAGACGGTATCCAATACTTACAGGAAGACACCCTAGTTTGGCATATCTGGACATCAAAAGGGAACATGCGCAGATCCATATGGCAGGATGACGTCAGACTCATTCTGTTAACAAATAAAAAATCCAACGACATGTTAGTATGTGCTGTTTGGTTTGAAGGCGTTTCAATAGATTCAAGGGTCTCTTGAGAGTTTGCTAGTAACTGGGAAACATTTTGAAATGTTGACAATATTTGTCTTCCCTTTATCTTAACGCTACTGAAAGGGTTCAAAAATATGATGTTGAATGGACATCAAACACACCTGTATGTGGTCACCCATTGAAAAGTAGGGTTCGAAGACGTGTTAACAAATTAGCAATTCGGTGTGAGCACTTGTATTATGGAACACGTGTGTACAGAAATTTTGTCATTGTATATTGTATATTGTATATTGTATATTGTATTGCTCTCTTAGAGCTGTTGTATAGTTATACCTTCACTTGTACCTGACAGAGTTTGTAAAGATGGTAATTATAGCTTCTCCACGATTTCGGGGATAGAGTGACGAGTACAATTGAAACCTCGTGACCTCTAAATGTTATAACTTGATGTTGTAAAATCATTGTATTAGTCCACAAGGTCAGAAATTGACTCTAAAGCCTACACGATTTAACTGGCCATTGAGCTGTCTATTTCTCTGTTTCAAAGTCAGATTGTTATCCAGTCATTTCATTAGCAATCAGTGCACCAATAGTGCTACATGTAATACGTGTTTCAAAATCTGTATCCCACGCCCATTTTTTTCTGATGGACCGTATATATATATATATATATTTGTGTGTGTGTGTGTGTGTGTGTGTGTGTGTTTGTTTGTTTGTTTGTTTGTTTGTTTGTTTGTTTGTTTGTTTGTTTGTTTGTTTGTTGGGAATTGCTCCCAGCGACCAGCGATTTTATTTTATGGAGACATATATACACAATCACACATAATCACATAATTCTACTGCGTTCAATTCAGGTTTTGGGGACTACGTGACAGGGCTATGTAGCACGCTCTGTGCACATTGCTGTGGAACTGTCAAGGCTTTCCCAGTCAGTCCACAGGCTATCCCAGAGTCCCTGTTTCCAGTGGGATTCGAACCCATAACCTACCGACTGCTAATCCTAACCACTACTCCACAGGGAGCATACATTCCTTGTAGTTCCAATTTAAGCAATGTGTAGGCATTGAAGTCAACATACAATTTACACAATGTGAGACTAGTTGCAGTAATTGGAGCGTTGATGCATATGTTTTGTTTTTTGGGCTTATTTAATGTTCCGGGGTTTGTACTATTTTTAGTTTTGCGTGCAAACCCAGAACCCCCAAACGCTCAAAAAATGAGAACAAAGGAATGAATCTAAGTCTGCTTAAACTAAAATATACCTTAAGCTTATTTTGCGCCTTATATAATTAGACGTGTATAATTTATCAGTAAACATGCGTTGCAAAGCTTAGAATCAACATCATTGCGTTCAAATAATGTAATATCTGGATATTGCACCAGACGAGTGTAATATCTAGATATAGACTCCCTCACAGTCCTTGAAGCTTCGCATAAATAGCTAAAACTTGGGTTGTTTCGCCTGACACATCAACAAAATATTAGCCCTATGTGATCGATGAGGGCGCACATTACAGGGCTAGGGATACTGGGATACTAGTACATTCAGTACAATTATGCAGGAGATACATACAAAACAACCCAAGTTTTAGCTATTTATGCGAAGCTTCAAGGACTGTGAGAGAGTCTAATCTGGATATTGCAACAGGCGAGTGCGATATTATACATTTCGATGAAACCGAGTATATATTTCACTCATGAAACAAATACTTTAGACAAGCGAAGTGGTGTAGACGGGGGTGAGGGTGGGGATAGGGCTGGGAAGAACATATTTAGGTGAGAGTGATGTTAAGGTGGACACATAGACGTATACATGAGGCTATCACCTGCCTCAATTAAATACATGTAAATGAAGTGTACTATCTTCTGGCAAAGTAAGAAAATTTACAATGGCACCGAATGGTCCAAAAAGTTACAAATCGAGAGTAAAAAACTCAATGTGCCCCTCTCAGATTATCATAATTTTTTCCATGCCCCCCCCCATTTATTCTCCAGCCCCTGCCGTAAATTCTGCTCGTTCCCTGAATGAAGGAAAGACTTATCCCACAATTTATGTCTTATCATCCATATTCACCAATTGCAAAAAAACTTACAGTAAGCTGTAGAAGATGTCACCTTCTTGAAATATTCGAAGCATGCTGTTGGGCTTTGGAGACGAGTGTACTTCAGTTTTTTTTGCATCGTTAAAGAATGTGTCTGGTAGCCAAATCATGTCAGCAACTGAACCAGTCAAGGTCAAAGGTTTAGTTAAATTATGTTTCAACCTTGGATCGTTCCATTCTTGTTGAAAGTATAACATAACGGATAAATCCTATGGAAATACCAACAATAAAAAATACATATTGAACAATGCAATTACAATACAATACAATGCAATTACAATACAATACATTACAATACAATACAATACAATATAATACAATACAATACAATACAATACAAAACAATACAATGCAAAATAATACAATACAATACAATACAATGCAATACAGTACAAAACAATGTTATGCGATACGATACTATACGATACAATACAACACTATGCAATGCAGTATTGTAACAATACACTATAATGCAGTGCGTAAACAAAAGGAAGGAACGTAACATAACATAACATAACATAGTATAATATAATGTCATATAAAATAAAATATAATAAATGATTATACATAATACAAAAAAAAAGAAAAAACAAACATGTACAGCAATACAAAGTTGAACGCAAATCATATAGTACAGTTAGCAGGGAACATAGAAGGTGTAGAAATACATATAAAAAGAGATATTACCATAGAAAAGACAGTGTACATTGAAATATCTTACCATATCTGTTTCAGATACCGAGTGGAACGATTTAATATCTAAACTTATTTGTATATATGTAGGATCTAAAAATAAAACGAGACAACGATTAATGCAAACACATGCACTTTCACACACACACACACACACACACACACACACACACACATATCCACACACACAGACGCACACATACACATACACATCCACACACACAGACGCACACACATATATACACACAGACATACAGACAGTCAGACAGACAGACACAGACACAGACAGACACAGGCACACACAGGTTTGTTCATAAGGAGCAATTATTAACCAACTGTATGTAACGTATATAACTTACTGTGAGCATCAGGTCGTACTCTTTTGTCGTACGGTACAATCAATTTTTGCAGTACTTTAGTTTGTTCGACTTCATGGTTTATACCTTGATGTGCCATACTGTAAGACGCAAAATGTAGATGAAACAAGAATCAGCTAGAGTTCAAATAAGACACCAACTCATTCTAAATATGAAATCTATATAGCTCAAATACAGTATACAAAAGACACAACTACACCTCAAATAAATAAGCAATATGGCGATGTCAATGAACTGTTAAGATTGAAAGCACAATTTATCAGTCGTTTAGACAGTTGCGAATACAATAAACTAGTGAACGGTACACTGAATACACGACCTTAGCAATTTTTACTTTAGCAGACACAATTATACAATGATTGCAGACAGGTTACCTAATTCTTGTCGAACATTACAAATATATACTGTTTACATTTTTTTTAAAGAAGTTCATCTAGTAATAGAGAATCACATTTTCCAAAGAGTATACTGTGAGAAATATTGTATCAGATCGAAAATCAGGAAAGTGGCAAGCTTACGGAAGTAATTATATCCTACCCCCCAAAACAACAACAACAACAACAACAACAACAACAACAAACAAACAAACAAACAAACAAACAAACAAAAAACAAACAAACAAACCCAAACCCCCCCAAAAAAAACAAAACAAAACAACAACACAAAAAACAGACCATCAAACAAAAAATAAATATATAAATAAATAAAGCAACGGTGTGAGGTCAATGTGTTTTCATGGATCGTTTTTCCTCGACCATTCAAGCGAAAGATGTGCCATGTATTGTTTGATAATGTCCCCCTCCCTCCCCCCCTCTCTCTCTCTCTCTGACCTAAGAACTTATTTAGGTACAATTTGGAAAGACACGTAACCTTGGAAACCACCATCACTGATACAAAAGCTAGAACACGACGTTTGACATTTGTGAACCTTTCACCATATCAGTCCTGATTAGGATATTAACTATTAATCGTTTTCCTTACACAAAATACTCCTAAAACATTTAGTTGTATAGTATTCTTCAAGGTCAATTAACACTTGTTGATTGATTGTTTGAACACATAAGGATTCCCTTTGAATATCGCCGTTATTAACCATCATCAATTCTAGGCAGACATGGGATCAAGATAAAGTTTCCTTCGCTAGGTCACTGGCATTTATCTCGTTCACACAAAGGTAGTATACGGCATCGTATTTGTACATAAGCTAATTTATAGAATATGAATACATTGCGCGCTAAGTATATTTAATTCATCCAAGCCCTTTATATGTTTCTGGGGAAGAATTATTCATCAGATCTCTCACAATTTCCTATAGAATTAGTTTGCATTCACAATTTTATTAAATGATTAGTAAACTAATCACAATGGACACATTGAGTTCATAAGATGTCAAGAGAAATAAATAGAATGATCTGGGATATCAATGCTATGTTTGTGTCATTTATGCAGAGTAAGCCACACTGAAAGAATATAGTCATACACCTGTCAGTGAGTACATGCATGGGCAGATTGTTGTCGAATCGAAAGGACACAGTCTCTCTGCATACATCTCTTGTATTAAACATTTACCTGGTTTATATGACAATGTTTATATCATCGGATTAACTGTGATTTTATCAAAATAGTAACCTTTGTAAAGGTTTTAGTCAACCCATGATGATGTATTTAGTTTTGAAAAAACACGTTCCTCCTAAATCGGGAACAAAGGTAGGGTTGATTTTATGTTAGCTGGATTGCGTCATGTTTAGGACCCAGCCAACCAGATCAACTCTGTATCGCGACGACTCTTTAAACTATAGTTTAACTGGTATCAGAATTGAATAACCCGGCTTAGAAAGAGGTATTCTGTACACTGGGGCATGCTGGGAAACAAACACATTTAGGGGCTCCTAATCGCTTTAAATAATTGCCTTAGCATTGCTTGGGCAAGGGTTAAAGAGTTTAGGAGCTCCTAATAACTTTGTCTTCAGGCCTCTTCTAAGCCAGATATTTGCCTAATGTCTCTATTTCAGAGAGGCTAAACGACGATGTTATTGTTGTTGTTGTTGAAAATGATTGAAAAGTCGGCTTTCGCCTTTAAATGAGGCCACATCTGAGTCACTGTTATGATAACAACCATATGAATTGATTGCTAATTACATACTACTCACATGCTACCAGCTACCAATTATTATAATAGCATGTATTCATTAAATAAATGAGGTTGTTTATCTTGTAAATTCATTGTGGTTAGACAGTGACTTGGGTTTTTGAAACATTGAAACGGGAATAATTTATAAAAACACACTATATATTGGAAAGTGTGAATTCCAGCACTAAAATAAAATGGCCTGTTATCCCTTATAGATGCTAGGTTACATAGGGTCCTGGAATGGACAGATTTCAAAAAAAATATTGCACAGTTACAGGTTGATTACATCACGATTCATACCCATCCCACATAACAAGTCAGTATGTGTACATATTTGGTGAACCTTAATTTTAATGTCAATATAAAGCAAGAAGACACTCCTTCATCACACACATATACACAGGTGAGTGTAACCTTATTGTGCAAAATCGCCTAGGAGGAAATAGACGTCAAGTGATCATTATTGTGAAACCGTCTAGTCCTTATTACCATTTCATTTTTATACACTACAGTGTTGACCAACATATATGTCTCATATGTTTTGATGTTACCCCTCTTTCAATTATATTTCGAAGGTACATTACACTCATATACACAACACTCCCGCTTTCCATCTCTAACAAAGAAGGAAATTCTAAAAAGCTCATGCATATCAACTTTTCATAATTTATGAATTGGGTATGTATGTATGTATGTATGTATGTATGTATGTATGTATGTATGTATGTATGTATGTATGTATGTATGTATGTATGTATGTATGTATGTATGTATGTATGTATATGTGTGTGTGTGTGTGTGCGTGCGTGCATACATGTATGTATGTATGTATGTATGTATGTATGTATGTATGTATGTATGTCTATCTGCGCGCGTGCGTGCATGTAGGTAGGTAGGTATGTAGGTAAACCTAGCGTGTGGATGTGTAAGTATCAACATAGTTACCACCACCACCACCACCACCACCACCACCACCACCACCACCACCACCACCACCACCACCACCACCTCCAACAACAACAACAACAACAACAACAACAACACAAGCCCCACCAAAAACACCACCAAAACAATAAGGACAAAGCATACCTTTCTATTGTTATATTCATAGTTACAGTAATACCAACTGTTTTCTATCAACACTGCTAGCATCGTCACAAAGCCTCAGACCACATTTTAAGACACTTGGTGTTTATCTGCCAACCAATTGCAAGCTACGGAATGGCGTAGATGACATTCAATTCCCCACACTCCCTTTGTACACATAAAAGTTTCCAATTTGACAATAAACAGGATAGTGTTGATTCCTTTGGTACCCAAAAGAGTATCAAGTTTCACCTTTTTTGAAAGAGAAGTTAATCAAAGGGATATTGTACAAACATAATGCTGCCTGTCTCAATATTAGCAAAAATAGGCATTTCTATTCAGTTTAAGTATCGCGATGTATTGTGAGTGTTAATCATACATGTTGATCATTGTAAGTCAACAAAATGTATTCACTCTACTGAAATTAAGCTGAATAAAGGAATCCTATAGTGTTTTATTGAAAGTATAGATTGCCACCATTTTAATTATTCAGGGAGTAGAGAGTGACAAGGAAATGTGAACTGTTTTGTGTCACATAAAATATTTAGAAGCAGCTCAACGCACTATCAGAGTTGGTGTGTTTCCGATTGTCAGGTGGAGAACCAAAGCATATGTCATGTGTATTACACAGACACACAGACACACGCACACAAGTAAGGGCGGTGTCCACTTTTCTTCACTTTTTAATACATTTTAAATTTCATAATGCTTGAAGCTACAAGACTCATTTGTTTTCCTTAGTTTTGTACCCACACATTGCATTCACTTTGCATCTTGTATTAAAGTGTACGCACAAGTCTTATGGGTTGCAACGTTTCCATTCACATGGCGCAATTCGTGTTCATAATATCTAATAATCTTGCTCAAGAATGATTAATACAAAGTAGATATGACAGAATGATGTAAGTTTAGTCATAACATGGCTATAGATTTTGAACAAACAAAGGAGAGGTGTGATCATGCTAGCTTCAATGTGCAAATCCAGATATTAAGTAATTGTCAGTAAGGTATACAACCCACGAAAAAAACCTGGTGCGTTTTCTTGAATGAAGTTACTCTGATTGAAGGACAAAATGACAAAATGAGGTAAAACAATAAAACGACTGGTAATTAAACAACAGGTGGTTCTTCTGATGTAGGCTCAGGCGACGCTTTGACTAGTTTGTTTGAAGTTATAGTGTCACATATACATTCAATATTCAAATTAAAAAAAAGATTGTCATACTTAATAGTCGTAGTCGATGGCTATATCTTGTGACATCCTATCAGTAAACATTTTTTTTCAGTTATGGGATCCTGGCTCATGCGGTGTTTATGCTTTGATATGTTATACGCTAATTACATCCTAAATCTTTGCATGAAACTTGTCTCATTCCAGTCTACCACGAGCAAGCAAACACACCAATATTATTTCGCGGGTTGTATGTCACTGCCCATCCACTGTACTAAGGTAATGATACTGTAGATTGGGTGGAATGTCATATTAACGACACCTGTCCACCTGCACAATTTGTAGATGTTATATATAGACATTGAACTGCTGACAGTTCTATTTAAAGATATAAATATATATTTCGTGTCCTGTTCATTTGTATATATGCAAATCAGACCATTGACACTCATTTGTTGGTTTGGAACATATGGTTTTGTCTGATCATATGATGTTATTTTCGTTGCCAAAAGACGGGTTACGTCATCACGTACTTTTCTAGGTACTTGCATAATGTTTGTCTATCACCTCTTTTCAACTTTACATTTATTTGTGAATGATATAATTAACACATGGAAGTCCTATCATGTACAGGATGTATTTAGTACGGTGCTTTAGTGTAATTGAAATTGTTTGAATATCAAGATAGTCTCAACATCGTTTATCTGTGATATGTTTGAAAGTTTGAATAGCAATACACATGCTAATTGCTAACACGAAAACACACACGATGTAAAAATAGCTTATCGAATATGTCATATAAATATGTAGATATAGTCAGACAGGCAGACGGGCAGACAGACAGATAGACAGATAGACAGATATATATATATATATATATATATATATATATATATATATATATATAGAGAGAGAGAGAGAGATAGACATAGTTAGATAGACACATTGATAGATAGATAGATAGATAGATAGATAGACATATATATAGATAGTCAGATAGATAGATAGATAGATAGATAGATAGATAGATAGATAGATAGATAGATATATAGATAGATAGATATATAGGTAGGTAAGTAGGTGGATAGATATATAGGTAGGTAAGTAGGTGGGTGGGTGGGTAGGTAGGTAGGTAGGTATAAATATAAACATTGCGGTTGGCAACTGATGGTGCACATAACATGTGAAGAGTTTTTTTCTCATTATTCACATAAGGCAGCCAACCTTCACTTTCTTTCAGTTGGCGTGTGTTCGTTTTACCTGTCACAGCTGCAATTGTGTTACTTGTAATAAGACCGTCTCACACAGTATGAATTATTTATGAATTGATCGATATTCATATTCAGACTATTTTCTTGTTTGATGTAACTTAGCATATGCAACAACATTCCCCATCTTCAATATTAATCTCCAATATTTGTTCTGTATCTATGTCATCCTTTACAAGCACGTGTATGGTATAAGGAAATGAAATTTTAGTGATAAACAACAGTCTGTGAATATAATGAACGAGTGTAAATACATATTGGTCATGCTAGAAGATTAGGAATGTTATATTCTAATGCAAAATTAATTTTATCTAGTCGAATAGTTGTGTACGTAAAAATTGAAACAGTATTACATTTTTTTCTGCTATGATAGAGGTGAAATGCCAATGAATTGATGCACGGATTGTTTTCCTTTCCAAAACATGATTTCCAGTTCCATATTTGTACATTATCAACCATTAAAAACGCTTTCGTTGTTTGACGATAGTTAATTACGAGCATAGTCACTATCATTCACAGATGATGGGTGTTGCTTTCACAACCATATTTTATAAAACAGGTCAGAGTGTAGGACCAATAAATTATAATTTAACAACACGATGGGTCAGATGCTAACTTCAGAATTTGAAAAAAATAAGGAGAGAGAGAGAGAGAGAGAGAGAGAGAGAGAGAGAGAGAGAGAGAGAGAGAGAGAGAGAGAGAGAGAGAGAGAGAGAGAGAGAGAGAGAGAGAGAGAGAAGAACGAACGAACGGAAATGCCTACTCACGGAACACTTTTAGCCCAATGTATATAAATCGCCAAGCAGAAGCTCAATGTTGAAATTGTAGAACAAGTCATGTCTGCAAATGTACGATGAGTTGTTCCCTGCGACTGCACTACCAAGAGAGGTTAGCTGTATGTTAGCCCTTAGACGATATAATTAGGCCTTGGAATTGATGACATGCATATTCAAATTAGTGTTTGTAAAACTACAATAACAGGATACCCAGTCAGGTCATCAAAGAAAGTCACATTATAGCTATTAATTTTACTTAAGGTATCTTCTGTTGCATTGTTGAGTAAATTCAATTTATGCTCATAAATGTCAAGTGGGTGTGATATTGATATTTATTGTGCTTTAATTATTCATAATCCACTTGACTTTTCGGCTTAAATATTGACACAGTTTTCATAAAGAATGAACACATCTGGTCTGTCTAGAAAACAATGATGAATAGATACACCGCTGCGTAGGACTGAGCGATCGTGCAAGGCTTATTACTCAACCTGAACGGTTGTATCGGGTGTTGATTGAGGACGGCTAGATTGTTGAGTTATTGCTTCACCGGTGTTTGTATTATGAACCCATGTATCGTCAGGGTTTTTCATTTTGAAATGATTTAGTTACATTTTGAGGCTAAGGATGATTTCTGTCATACACGTTAACAAGAAATTTATTTTTTCCTTAGCGCAATATACTTCAGAGCGAGACAGTGGGGTAGAGAAAGAGACATACACAGACAGTACCCAGACAGACGGACAGGACAGAAAGAGACGGCAGAGACAGTGGCAGGCAGATTCAGGTAATAGACAGGGAGATATTGACTGGTACTGACAGGCAGGCAGGCATGTCCAAGCAGACCTAGACAACATAGAGACAGATAGTAATTAAGGTGGAGAAAGAGACAAACAGACTGTCAAAATGACAGGGACATACATAGAGACAGAGACAGAGACAAAGAGAGAGACTTGCTTAGAGATATATAGACACTGAGAAACAGGGAAGCAATGGCAGTTGGGATAATCAAACAGACACACGTACACAAGTTGTCAATTGAACATGCTACAGTGTACATTATACTTGGCTGTATTACAATCAACTTCAGTGGAACAATATTTGAATATGAATAAGCGACCAACTCATCTTTCAATAAGGGTTTCCCTATTTTTTTCTGTTCCAACCGACCCAATGTTTCAGCTCAGACATCAAACTATCTATATATTTTTTGCCCGCCCTTGTTATTTTGCGGAATACAGCCCTCTCTGGCAAGAATGAGCAAGTGTTTGGACTGGCACCGTAATCTACAGTCATGGCGGTGGCGACGACACTTGTTCAGTAAAAGAACATTTCTTTCATTGACGGAAGTTATTTAAGTGGGGTGGCTGGTAAGAACATGTAAATTGTGTAGAAGCTGGGAAAGGGCTTGGTATCAGGAATCCGATAAAAAGAAGATAGAGAGGAGGAAAAGGAGAGGTAGAGAAACGTGAAGATGATTTTTTATTTTTAACTCTTTTTTTATATCGAGCGATCGACCCATATTTGCTATGAAAAAGTAATGAGAAACATAGACAATAGAGTCACCCTAAGATGTATTGTTGAGCTCAATATGTCGAATGCTTGAAAGCACTTTAGGATAATTAGACGATGGTGGGTATCAATATTATTTCATACCACTGTCAGGTTTTCAATCATGCTACACCAATATAATACATTGCATACACAGACTAATGTAACTCTCTGTGTGTTACATTTACTTATTAGTTTGTAATTGCTTGATACCTGAAGAAGTTTAATTGGCGAGTTTACCTGAATATCGTCAGGAATGTTTTATGCACAGTCTCTGACATGCAAAAAATGTATTATTTTGACATGTGACCTTGAGATGAAGGTGAAGGTCAATTTCGAGTATTCTTGACAGCAAGTTCAACCTACCCATTATGGCGTAAGGTTACATACACTAAGGCAACACTACATGAATCGCAATTTACAAGATATTTTTTATGAATTTACAAGATATTGTTTATGAGGTGATTGCAATACCTCTTCAACGGAAATGTCTGCAAGTAAGGTAATGTGACTGTGATAGAGAGAAACATACTAGTCGAATAAAATGTAGAATGTTCCCAGGTTTAAAAGAAATGGCAAATCTCTACACTATGCATAGTCTCTGATACACAACAAAGAGCAGAATTTTGAAATTAAAGGTTAACATCACGGCCAATTTGTATCAATGCAACAAATCTGGCCATCATTCGTCTGGACTCGACTGGACCACAAAAAACTGAGTAAGTTGCATAGACCCCGGATAGAGTGGCGTTTTTTTTTAGTAAGTACCACAAAAGGTCGAGAGACAGCCCGCCCCCCCCCCCCCCCACGCCAGCACTCACTTTGAGTTTCTTTACATTGTCACAAGCTCCCTCTGTGTGTGTGTGTGTGTGTGTGTCTCTCTCTCTCTCTCTCTCTCTCTCTCTCTCTCTCTCTCTCTCTCTCTCTCTCTCTCTCTCTCTCTCTCTCTCTCTCTCTCTCTCTCTCTCTCTTAATTCTCTTCGCGAAACCGTGAAAGGACAACAACTTCACATCTAGATTCCCTGGTTTTTATCTTTACGCCTGCCATACCCACTTTTATGGTTATTTTCGTTTTGAATTTGCACCCTGGCTAAATAAACGACCTCAACATTTCTTTGAGGAAGAAATATTATAATCAAAAGAAAGTCCAGTATACCATGGTATAATTTATTTGTAACAATAATGAACCAATTAATATCATCTCTATAACAAAGGTCTACAAACATTCTCAAAATGAAAAAAAAGACGCCTTTTATATATATATCTCATTAATTTGGGGTCATAAAAAACCGCCATGAAAGGCACAATGTTTTCTGTATTAGTCATATGAAATTCATGTTTAATGCATGCGTAGGGAGCATTCAGTAATTACAGGGGGGGGGTGCTGAGGAATAAATGTTTACTTTGACTCATTTTTATCTAACTCTGCATTATTTTACTACCACCACCACCACCACCACCACCACCACCACCACCACCACTACTACTACTACTACTACTACCATCACCAACACCACCACTACCACCACCACTATTACTACTACTACTACTACTACTGTTACTACTACTGTTACTACTACTACAACTACTACTACCACCACCACCACTACTACTACTACTACTACTACTACTACCACCACTACCACTACCGCTACTACTACTACTACTACTACTACTACCACCACCACCACCACCACCACCATTACTACTACTACTACTACCACAACCAACGCTACCACTACCACCACTACTACTACTACTACTACTACTACTACTACTACTACTACTACCACCACCACCGCCACCACCACCACCACCACCACCACCACTGTAAAGGACTGGGTAATGTCATAACATATCATCAGTGAATTAACTGTTAGTGTTGTTGTGAGGAGAGGAGCAGGTCACAGTAGTAAGGGAAAACAGCATTGGCAAGATGTTGGGGATAACGTGTTGAAATGGAGATGTTGTGCTCTATCCTCAGTTTGCCAGTTATATGCTCATCTAGTCGTTGACAGTTCTGGCATATCCAAACACAGACATTCAATTTATACTGGCGCGAACTCACTCTGGTGATAATAGTGGGAAACAATAAATGTTTTTTTTTTTAAAACAAAAAGTATCAATGTGGTGGGATGTTATAACAGCAAAATTACCTGTCTACAGTCTGTCTGGCCCTCCCCTTGTAATTACTGAAGGCTCCCTTAGATAGTTTACGATACGATAATGGGCATATTGATGCACCTTTCATAGTCAGACATTAAATGAGAAAACGTAATTATCGAAATGAGAGTTTGCACAAAGGATTTGATCAGATGAAATGCAATTAGTACAAGCAAAAGTCTGTTTACTCAATAAGGCAGTATACAATGATCAGAGATGAATTTTTAACTTGTCCGTTGAAATACGGTTAAAAGTACTCGAAGACTATAATCTCCACTTTATGAAAGATTTGCTCCTGGTCAAAGACGTAATTGATATTAAATAGATCAAACTTAAATGTGTCCTTGTTTAAATGTCTCTTATAACTAAAAACGCCTAACATAATATTTGCTAGAAATGAAAAATTTCACAATTGTCATCAGACGACAACTGGCCATATACATGTGTGCTTGTTCTCAGAAATGTACAATGTTATGTTATATCATGCATCATGGTAAGATGCACCATATGTTAATGATAAGGGTGACACACCAATCAGTTTAGTTTCCATTACGTTTCTGTGGCATTTCATCCATTTTTGACTCTCTTTAAAGAAGCATAAAACAACACGAAATAATAACGATAAACGATCGTTGACACGTGATGCAACCAAAGACACGAAACACATAACACTATTGTTGTTGTCACTTAAACTGAAAATAAAATGTCTCGTTATTGTGGAAAATGTCAAGAATTACAATTTTTGTTCCAGGACCGAGATGTACTGCAAGATGCATTCATCGGGAGTTACACATAATTAACGACAAATAGTAGTGGCACCCAATGACACCAATAGTTAATTAGGGCATACAGAAAATACGTTCAAGAAGTGGGTCACCAAAAATAACACATTATCACACATGAAATACATCAAAACAGCACGTCATACACGACTGCACCACTAGCAGTGGTATATAGAAATGAAACAAAACAGTTGTGCATAATCAACGCCAAGAAACTCAACAAAAGAGCGCATTTAGTTTTCGAATACCGCCATAAATATTACCTTGCACAGTAGAATCGTCCATTTACCATAGGTAGTTTTTATTATACAATTACATATATTAAGGCCTAATAAAAATTGTGTAGTTCCGGTTATGGTCAATGTTAGAATTTAAAAAAAGTTTAAGGTCGGCAGTAAACACCTAGGTTGGACCGGGTAACCGGAACGAAACAATTATTGTTTGGCCTAACAAATATTTTATGTGAAGTGAGCTCATGAGTTGAATCGTCAGTTGCCTGATTATCGCCGAAAGGCTTGAATCTGCGAGTGGCAACTAGTGACTCCTCATTTCATCGATCTGTCTGTCTGTCTGTCTGTCTGTCTGTCTGTCTGTCTGTCTGTCTGTCTGTCTGTCTGTCTGTCTGTCTGTCTGTCTGTCTGTCTGTCCGTCCGTCCGTCCGTCCGTCCGTCCGTCCGTCCGTCCGTCCGTCCGTCCGTCCGTCCGTCTGTCTGTCTGTCTGTCTGTCTGTCTGTCTGTCTCGCTCTCGCTAGCACGTATAGGACAATGAGAAAAGGTAACATCAAGTTGATTGGTCTACATACATACATACATACATACATACATACATACATACATACATACATACATACATACATACACACACACATACATACATACATACATACATACATACATACATACATACATACATACATATATACATACATACACACACATACATATGTACATACATACATACATACACAAATACATAAATACATACACACATAACATACATACATACATACATACATACATACATACATACATACATACATACATACATACATACAAACATACATTGTACATACATACATACATACATACATACATACATATATACATACATACATACATACATACATACATACATACATACATACATACACGCATACACATACATACATACATACATACATACATACATACATACATACATACATACATACATACATACATACATACATACACACACAGAGACAGACAGACAGACAGACAGACGTGGGTTAGGACATTTACCTACCTTATTGTGAGTTTATCCAGAAGCTATGATTCCGATTGTATGATGAAAAGATGCTGAATGGATTCAGCCCTCGGATATTTTATAATCGAACAGATTTTCTCCTCAGACTTGTGCTTAATGACGTTGGCGAGTTGATTAAAATATTACAGCCTGCCTTGGGTTGGATTATATCTTGCCATATCGTTATTGATCGTGACCGTCAGGTGTTTGTAATCATAACATTGAATCCTTTCAGGTTAAATTGTCGCGGGGATCACAGAAGTGAAATACGTTCGTCAAAGATAAAAGTAACGCCAATGGCATTGTATCACAGCTATGGTGCTACCGTTTGGGATTTCCGAAATTGGAGTTCATCATTCTTTTGGCCTAAAGCTCTCTTGATATTTAATAAGGTGTTGATGAATACATGGTCATATAGCTATAGTTTTCCCTTGATAAGCCGGAAGGGTGGTGGGTAAAAAAGCAGAATAACATTGACAACATATGCCACAGACACATAACGCGCAGACTGGGGGACAATGTTAGATGATGACACACATCCACTTAACAGAACCAGAACATAACAGTCGACTGATAGATGGAAGTGATAGAATCGGAACTCCATGACAACATACTATAAGCATTCATTCATACCTGCAACAATTAAAGTCAACCAGCAACAGACAGACAGACAGACAGACAGGCAGACAGACAGACGGGTAGGTAGGTAGGTAGATAGGCAGACAGACAGGCAGATAGACAGACAGGCAGGCAGACAGACAGACAGACAGACAGACAGACAGCCCAACATGCTTATTTTTAAAACTGTGTTCATTCGTCTTTAACTACATTCTTTTCGAGTTACTGTTTTGTCATTCTGTATATGTATGCATACAGTTGCAAGCGTCGTATTTATAAAGTTTTATTGTATTGTATTGTATAGTATTGTATAGTATAGTATAGTATAGTATAGTATAGTATAGTATAGTATAGTATAGTATAGTATTGTATTGTATTGTATTGTATTGTATTGTATTGTATTGTATTGCACTTCATTGCACTGCACTGAGCCGTGCCGTGCCGTGCCGTGCCGTGCTGTACTGTGCTATACTGCATTGCACTGCCTTACATTGCCACATTGTATTTATTCTGCACACCCATATGTGAAGTGTAAACGTTTTAAGGAGGCCAAGCGTTGCATATATGACATGGTCTAATTTCAATGTAAGATTGGAGGAAGGTGATAACGTTTAGATTAAAGCTATTATCTTGGGATGTTTATCAGAATGTCTACCGTGTAGTCTTGTAACTGATTGTCAGTAAGACTTTAACAAAGTACATTACATCGTGAGTGCTCATTACCTTCAAATAAAATAATCGTTAATATTCCTATTCAGCTCTTACATGTGAACAATGAATGTCTATAGCAAGATCTACTTCACAATGAATGAGAAACAAGTTTCAACTCGGTTTTTTGTATCGTTTCCCTTCAAATTGTTAATATTTATATTGATCGATGTAATGATCATAGACAATTCCAAGTATAAGGAATAAAAACAATCCATAGTATGAAATAATGAAATCTTCCTGTTACAGAGTAGATGTGAATTCTAGAAATATTACCTCAAACTGATATGTCTTTCTTAATTGTGAAATGACACGAATATTACATTTTTATACACCAAACTCTCTCTCTTTTCGGACTTGAAAAGTGTACTAGAAGTACTGCAATGAATGTCTGTCTCCCTCATATGAATTTTGAAAATTGAAAATTATGAGCACGTATGTTACTAAATACAAAACAAGGATGGCAAGGGAATATGCAAAAGGTATCGTTGACAACAAATCGATAACTAATTATTAACCAACAGGATGGCCTCTTTGAGTTGGGTATTATATTTTCAACAGCCACGATATCTATACATAAAGGTTGCGTTCAAGATAAACTGAACTATAGTTTAAGTAGAATGCACCTCATTGACGAATTTCCATGAAAATCAAATCTCTTCAAACTTTGCTGTCCTTATTAAGGGAAATCTACGATCTCTTATTGTCCTGTAGAGTTAACACCGTCGTCGGCGGCCATATTGGATTAGCAGATTAATACTCACCGAGTTATATATATATATACTGTACATCTGGTAACAACTATTACAAGAAAAGTATATGACATCCAGGTGACAATTTGACGGAGGAGGGGGGGAGAGGAAAACAAGCTGGAATGTGTTGCGGATACGTAGTTAATAAGACAACCTTTTATAAAGTATACAGCTTATCCACACTACAATGTATATTCTAGAGTTTATAATCAAACAACTTATACATTGCAGTCTTCTCAGAACAGAATTACAATAATAGTACACTTGTCTAATCTAAATGCTAAATCCAATGCTTCTTTTCTCTTCTATCAGCATTATTCTTATTCTATGCGATGATTATGATAATAATTATAACACCGTGAAATATTCGAAATTTGACCAGACAAATTCCTGGTCTTTCGCCGTATGAGTGACAATAGTCTAATATAGTAATAATATGGAAGACTATTGAAACAGTCACGTGGAAAGACAATTCTGTTGTCAATTTTACATGAAGCTAGCTCAGACCGAATCCGAAGTTTGAGTGGAAAATATTCTTTTAAATAGCAAAGGTTTGATGAACCCTCTTCTGAACATGTAGGTGGAATAACCTGACCTGTTTTTTTTAATGATGTATAGGAGTAACGCTATAGAGTACAGGTAACGTCTATAAAATAATTGTTAGCTGGATTATTGAAAGTTCTTAATACACAGGAATAATAACCAGTCATCCTTCTGGCGTGATCTGAATCGTTAACGTTAGAGTATTGAATAAGCCTGTCATATTCAGCGCAAGATCTAGACGTTACATAATTTGACATTTTCATTTGAAGTAAAGTGACAGATTAGGAAGAGTAATTGGAAATACAGACAGCAAAGTATGCATTATTCAAATAAAATGAGTATAGAATGTATTATGTATAACATCTATTATACTTGGCTTATTGGCAGTCTTTCATATGTTGAAAGCAGAGACATAGTTGTTTTGGTAACTAGGCACAAACCTAGTTACAACATTCTGTTGCTGAACACATCAATGGAGAACAGGACCAAAGTGATACAGATAATATTCGCAATGAATTGGACGTCTCGCTTCAATGGCATTTATAATTATCTCTGAAGAAACATTCAGTTCTTTATAACATGTGAATATTTTATCAGCTTTTAAGGAGGTTCATTAATTTCGAAATGTTGTATTTGTTTCCCTTAATTTGTTGCTATTCTTCATTTCATATATATATATATATATATATATATATATATATATATATATATATATATATATATATATATATATATATATATATATATATATATATATATATATATATATATAACTCGGTGAGTATCAATCTGCTAAGACAGTGCTCTATACCGCCAGTGGCAGAGCGTAATAGTTTTGGTAGTACTGGAACTCTTTCTTGGGTGTAACTCGGAGTTTCACGCATATTGCGATCATATATATATATATATATATATATATATATATATATATATATATATATATATATATATATATATATATATATATAGTTTTGGTAGTACTGGAACTCTTTCTTGGTTGTAACTCGGAGTTTCACGCATTGTGCGATCATCAGACATATATGTCTGACGATCGCACAATGGTGAAACTCCGAGTTACAACCAAGAAAGAGTTCCAGTACTACCAAAACTATTGCGCTCTGCCACAGTGGTATAGAGCACTGTCTTAGCAGTTTGATACTCACCGAGTTATATATCTATCTATCTATCTATCTATCTATCTATCTATCTATCTATCTATCTATCTATCTATCTATCTATCTATCTATCTATCTATCTATCTATCTATCTATATATATATATATATATATATATATATATATATATATATATATATATATATATATATATATATTCATTTTATTATACAATGTACGAGTCAAGATGAACAAAAATATGGAATATGTGCTCTGGTCGTTCCACGTCACGACAACGTGTGTGTATGTCAGGACAACGCGTGTCTACGTCACTGGTTCTATGAGTCAAAATGTTCAAAATGGCCACTACATTCTCTAATTTTTCTTAGATATTACTTGCGCTGGTAAAAATATTGGAGATAATATCTAAATATATTTACAGGAATCTTGATTTGCTAATTTGTTGTTGTTATTATATAACTGAACAAGTCAACCCATACCCTTTTTTAGAAATGTATTCTGAACACGTATTATCCACACAACTATATTAATTTTAGTATATTTACAGAAGTGTTGATTACCTTACTAGTTGCTGTTACATAACGGTACAAGTCAATCTGATCCATGTAGCAATTTACCTTCTGAAAAACAAGTTTCGACCCTTTGTCCTGATAGCAGTATATTTCTCATCTGAAGCTGTTATTCTCATTTCTATATTACATTATGAAATAAAGTTTTGTCTATATTTATCGTTATTTGGTACTGTAACAGTATTTCATAATGGGAATACTACAATTTCAAGCTTTCAATTCTTGACAACTTACTGTACAGGGAATAATAATTCAGCTGTTTGGTTGTTTTGGAGTAACATGCGGATAATGAATGAATACATTGTTTATAAAATACCACCCTACACATGTTTAAACATTAATGCGGACTATTAGTAACAGCAATAATATTTAACAATGTATGTGTTTTAGGCAAGTAAAATACCTAACCGAAATAAGGTGAACATATTACCAGTAGAATTTGGTTTGTATTTCATGTCCCGTGAGTAGATCAATTCTTTGGAAAAGAAAAAGATCATTACGAAACCCCAAAATACACACAAAACCCATTTAAAATAAGTAATGAGAATTTCCTGCTGTATACTAAAGCAATGAATATTGCTGTCAACGGCAACACTCACAATGTGTTATTTTAAAGAGTCATTGTATGCATCGTATATCTATTGAGATTACAAAGGACAATTCGACATAAGCTATATCGAAGTAAGATATATTGCAATATTCACAAATTAGCTTGCTGTGTAGCAGGTGCTGCCTAATCCATTAACTTATTAAAATGAAAATGATCTAATTACGTTAGTAGCATACACGGGCCTTTTTTTATCTAATGTGAGTTATAGTATTTCCCGAACAAAAGGCTGATTTGTACAACTGTATATCATTCTGCAATCCTCTAAGCAGTTATAAAGGGGATATGATATGAATGAATTGTTGTGTAACTTTCTGTAGAATATGGTTCTAATACAGACATTGTGATTTAAACAAGTGAGTGAACACATTGAACAGTTAAGAGGGTAGATATGACACTAGCAAGTAAACATAATATTTGGTTGTAGAAGACAAGGATTATAGAAATGACGCATTAATAAAAACGTAGTCGTACACTTCTCTATTGTTGCTTAGGGCTGTTATAATCCCATAGTCCAACCGGCATATAGTATTGCCTTGATTAAGTATGTTACATGCAGGATCGACTGTGGATCGGCTTGACAATCATTTCGCTTAACATATTTATTTTATTATTTTCTTATACACTACAATTATAATAAATCATTTCATTATTTTAATCATTGGTGCTATTTCTATTTCAGGTGTTTTCAAAGTTCGTGGATAGGAGCTCGACTCACATAGTACGAGTAACAATACAATATTCAATGATGCCATATTCGAACCAGAGGATGTTGTTCTACTAACTACAAAAGAATGTATAGTTAGATGTTATTCCCTAATTTTTTTCTTCGTCCAGTCAAGATAAATACGAGTGACCTAAGGGGCCTTTGTCACTACGAGTTACTAGACGGGTAGAAACAATCCTTAGGTCACGTGTCATTTCCAGCTGAATGGAAAAAAAGTTTTAGAATAACATAATTATACCAGCGAACATCGGGGAAAGTAATGGCAATTTTGAACGTTTTGACTCATATTTCGAACACAACAGAACCAGTGACGTAGACACGCGTTGTCGTGACGTAGAACAACAATTCCATAGTTTTTATTTAACTTGACTTGTGCATGGTATAAGGTTTACTGTTGTTTACTACATTCTAAAGTCCACTTTAGATACCTATTTGATTTTATGAGTGTCAACAAATTGGACTTGGAACGTCATAGATTTTCATTTATTCTGTACATGGATACTCTACTTGACTTTCTCTCATATGTTTTTAAATCGACGCCGAGGGTTTAAGTTGCCTTGGTTTAATTTCTTACATATTTTCAGCACATCACACAAAACGTAATCTTCTTCCTTTCCTTGATTTTCGTGAAGACACAGCACACTTTGTATCCAAGTTTTATTATTATTATTATTATTATTATTATTATTATTATTATTATTATTATTATTATTATTATTATTATTATTATTATTATTATTAGACTTTATTTAATCTCGATAGACTGTTGAGCCAGTGGCTCTTCTCACACAGTGTCGAGAAAAACATTAAAATATATACAATAAACGACACAAAAATAAAGAATAGGAGTTTTATACTACTTGAGAATATATACGTATCATGATATCACTCAGAAAGGTGATAACTTATTCTTCTAGTTGCCAAGAATGTTGTGTTTGCGAACATACAAATTTCGTCGGATATCTTGTATTACTTGATCTCGGAGAACCCCATAATGTCTTGCACATTTTCCAATGATAAATGGAATAAGTAAATATATTAAGCATTGTGAATTCTATCGATTAACGAGGTTCCATGTTTGAAACGAATTTTCCTGATCGCTTTGAGTAAGTGAGACAAAGTAAAAGTGACAGTTTCGCGAAAATTACGGTATTTTCACACTTTCAGAAATAATGATTCTATACATAAAGTGATACTGTGGGGATGGGTCGTTAATTGATAACGCTCTGCTGAACACTTTCCAAAATCGAATATGACGTAGCCTTACATAAGAATGTGTTACTCATATTAAACAAGCATTATATTGGAATACAGTATGAGACTATTCCTATACATTTTGTTTCTGTTAAAGAGCGATATAGAATCCCCTGCTAGCTGCATGCTTTGTAAGTCCGGCAAACAACCAGTATAGTGTGATCTATTTGTCTTCGTAATTCACATCTTCCCTATTGCAGAAATCTATTATGTGTTCGTTTGTTCAGCCTGTCAAGGGCCAGGGATATGAACGGCATTCAATGTAATTATACAGTCGTGTTGTGATGTGACAGACATTGATAACCCCTACAGGCCACATAGCCTTGTAGACGATAACCAACTAAAGATAGATTGACCACTAACAAATCGTATGAGTGCATTTAAGTACTATTCAGTTATCGGCAATACCTCGACAGATAAGAAGGTCGAATGTATTGCAGGGTTGCCATTAAATGCCATCAAGTAGAAGCAGACATGTCCCAGTTGTCAGATGTGAGTAACCTGTAACCTACTTAGATAGATAGGCCAACGGTAGATCTCTTAACGGTCGCAAACCACAGACTTTCTGTTAAATGAGTTCAGTTAAATGTTGTGGCAGCTGGGCCAAAGTAATAAAAGTACTTTTAAAGGCAGTTTTGTAACGATATGTGTCCCAACTACAATCTTAGCGAATACTATCCAACATTAGGATTTTGGCATAACTTTTCCCTTTCTCTTCTGGATGCATGGCACTGTAGTCGTTTGTATTTAGTAGTTATATCTCAGTAATTAGCTTGATTGGTCGTTGGGAATTAGGACAGAGCACGATTCACTTACAGCAGATGCCATTTTCTGCGCTTGAAAAAGCAGCAGCGGTCTGAAAGAAATTCAATTTAAAAGCAAAACAAATATAAAGTCTACAATACAACAAATGGTCAATTTTAAGTTTCCAGAATAGGAACCAGTCTTGACAATACTAATTATGAATTTCACCTTTGTTTTTTCCGTGCTGTAGAGAATAATTGAAACCTTGGAAGGACGAAAGGCGACGTACGATCAAGTAATAAGTAAACTTTATTTATGCTGGGTAATTCTTTAAGTATATAGATACTTGTCTCCCAAGAAGTCCAGTGAAGGCCATCCCTCATGGGTTCAGTGTTAATGCAGGAGGAAACCGGAGTACCCGAGTAAAACCTGCGTTGTTCGGTAGAGTCAAACTGAACGACAGTCTTCTTACTTACAGCTTGGTAAATTGAACCCCGACCGCAGTGGTAAGAGGCAAGTGGTTTAAACACTCAGCCACCGACAACCAATCAAGATGCAAGGGGATACTGTGTTAGCCGATATAGCGATGACACTGTAATTACTCTGTACTGTTGAACATGATTGTTAAGTTGATAAAGTGCACGTGACACACACATACACGCACACGCACACACGGGCGCACACACACACTTCAACTTTAGTATTATTATGTATATACTATGCAATGCTGTCACGTTATTTATGTACATACACGCACGCAAGTCGAGTTGGTGGTAAAATCATGAGGCCATACATTTGCCACAGGGCGAGTTACATTTACAGGGTTCCAAACATGCGAATGTTGGTGGACTTCAATAAAAATAAAACCAAGAAAGTGTTTTATCATCCAACTTTACCACGAAGGAAAATTTCAATAATACAATAGTGTAGTCGACTAAAGTATGGGCAATACACTCTAAGACTGTGTATTAATATTAAATAACTTAGTTAAACAGTCTGTCAAAACATTACTTCACAACGTAGTGATCAGAAATTATTACATCTGGGATTGAGTTCGGACCTTCGTATGAAACAAATAGTATAAATCTTTGCTAAAAACAAATGTACCTTAATGTTAAAGTCGTTGTGTAGTACTGAACATTAAATTGAACACATTGTTTGTAGTGTAGAACATATTAAGTTCTCAAATGTACAAAATTTGATGGCTTAGTGCCATTGACAGTACTATATGTTACATGTTCTATTGACTGAAGTGGATTGCTAGTTCGTACACATTTTATTGTAGTGCAGAACAGGTGCAGCACTTAAAATTGAAGTCGTCGGTGTTGTTGCATTAATGACAGCATGTCAGAATACATGTTACATTGTAGTGAATTACAAATATTGTACACACTTTAGTTGTAGTGGATTACAAACTAACTTATACATATCTTAATTGTATTGGACCACAAATATCTACGAACTTTGATTGTATGTAGACGTGAACTACGGTGCATAAACCGCACTTAACCTGGTAAAAGGTTTTAGTCAGGGAGAACAAATGTATGGTTGAGACATTACATCACCTGATCTGACCACGACTGGTGTAATCTTCAAAGCAAAAAGACATAGACAAAGACACTTTTCATATTGGAGTTAACGTACCTATCACATTTATTATCAACTACAATCACCTTTCACACTTCTCAAAAAAGAGTTACTATAGACTAGCTACAAGTCAAACACCACATGTTGCGTATAAAGACGACTCGTGGTCACGTGACTGTAAATCACTGATCTATAAAATGCCTGATTGAACTAATGAAGCAAGTTTTATTTTCCTCAGTTACTAGATCGAAGAGCCCACAGCTCAACATTCCGTTAAACATCTTTATCAGTGTATCAGTGACTTCCTAAAGTTTATTGAGTAGAATTATATAGATTCCAAAAACACGATAACAGGACTTACTGGTAATAACCACACATACTTTGTGCATATTACAGGCATGAATTTTAAAAATACATTTACAGCATAGACTCGTAATAAGCCTAACATGTTCTATAACAAAATCTTGAGTTAGATTAGGAGGGTACATTTTGTACGTGCTCTCAAAAAGTAGGCAGATATCTGGAAATATTTAGTAATTTACAATGATCTATAATTTAAAATGAAAAGTTAGCATTGTTAAGATACTTACATAGTGAGGTGCATACTAGAAAACATTTATGTGATGTGACGAGTGATGTAAAAATCTATAGAAGTCGACTCATTGTCGGAAGGTAATACTATGAAAACATAAAACCTAATGTTTTTCCTCTTTGATTGTAATTTTATATGAAATTTATGCAAACAACTATATTTGACAAATCTATGAAAATAGCTGTAGCAGAATAGATTGTTTTGTTGTGACAGTATAATGTTTTAACAACCAAATGGCCAGCTGTTTCCAACTGCATGTTTAGCTTAAAACATTCACTGGTACTACTTATGTAAGTGGTCAATGAGCACTTAGCATTCTCCGAAATGGATATGATATAGATGATTATTGTTTTCATCTAGCTTATCGTCATGTATTTACGTTATATGCTATGCAATTTCAGTGTTACATGATACCAGTTTGGAAGGATACCAAATAGCAATCATCCAAATCTCTGGTAATCATGGATCAAGTTTGAAAATTGCATAGGCGTATTCCTGCTCAAAAAAACCATAATAATGATATGACAATGTGAAGGAACCAATGAATCAGAATTGATCTCTCGAATGACAAAATGTCTTCAAAAGGAGTGTTGATTTAACGATTCATATGTATATAAAATGTAAACTGTTACATTACAAGGAAAACAGAAAAGAGGCACTAGTTGTAAATATAATAAATAACATAGATTGTAACCTGTAATCGGAACTCATGGTTTATATATATTTGAAGTAAACGTTACTGTAGTGAGAACCAGTAGTGCAGAAAACACACTTTTCTGGTGCTGTATGTATATGTACATTATTTTTAACAAGTGCGTCTTTTAAGCTTTACGGCAACATACTATGACACAGACACAAGGTAATTTAATACTAAACGAAAACAATCCGCAAACAATTAATATAAAAAAATGACATAAATATATTCAAATTTTACAGCAAAATGGTTATGTTACGAAATGTTCTTAATACTAATTTAAGTTCCTACAAAGTGAATATGTACATGTGGAGTGTTCATTGTATTCAACATTCTCACTAATATTCGTTTTACAATATCGTCATTGACATACAAAAAACCATAACAGTCGAAACTAACTATCATTTCAACAGCAATTTTGTATACATTATAACAATCGAAATTGTGGGAAAAACAATGACGAAATTTAACATCTCTGTACAACTTACCAATGTGGTAAATAGTAGGTTTTGCGTTAGGAAATGTGTGTTTAATATCTTATGCGTTCTTGGTAGACTTTTATCGTGCTAGTCAAACTAGTAATGTCATTTCTGTATGTACAACATATGATCTGAGATGACATACATGTAAGAAGTGTATACCTTATATTCGTATTCTTCTAGTTAGTTGTCAACAAAGATTTGATAATTAAGTAACGGTATTAAATGTCTAGGTTAATCTCAAGGTAAATGGATCAGTGTATTAACTCTAAAACTACTCCTTACGATTAAAATACAATTTCCTCCAAAAAAAGTTTGAACTAACTATTTTTGAAATGCATTTCTTTCAGAGAATACAGACAATAGATTGGACGCATTGAATTACGTGAGGGGCAGTACAACATACTAAATCTTCTGGACTTTAACAATACAACAATAACGCATGCTTTTCTAGTTCTTCTTCTTATGAAAGGCAAAGTGATCATTGACATACATACATAAGAAAATGATTTCCTAAAAGGGGACTACGTTGAGCTTATACATGTTAGCGTTACCTCTAGTATTCCAATTATTGAAACATACTAAACCATAACTTTGTATAGGCAGAAAACGATTGGATGACATCATCCAGTACACGTGTAGCAAAATATCGAGAACCAAGTCTATGCCATCAACTGTGCCAATAAAGTCTGAAGACTATTGCAACTCCATCAAGGTCATAAAACGATAATAATATTATATCAAACTGCTCTTATAGAGGTTTTTGTATTTTCAACCAAGTAGAATAACTCTTACACTTAGCTCGTGCCCCTTTAACATGGTATTGAACGAACTACATAATACGTAAGCCATTTAATCCTGAAACATGAGAATTTGGTACGTAGATCCTACATTTCAGGAACAGCAGCCTTCCAGATGGTTTTGTATTAGTGAAAAGGTATCATGTTACCAGTTCTGATGAATCCTTATATATACTACTATCGTCTTAATGTGAATCACGAATTGGCAAGGGATAACATTAAGACAGTTGTGAAACATTTGAACACCGAATAAATATACCTATTATCGAACTTGACTTATCAAGATGACTGTAGAATCATGGTCGTATAGTATTGGTATTGAAAACATTAAAAACTTTCCAAATAGTAATTTTGTTTTCCCTTCCAAAGTAAAACGGTATAGATACTAATAATTATACCGAATAAGAATGTTTTTATACAGATGTACGTATGCATGCATGCATGCATGCACGTATGTAGTACGTATGTACGTATGTACGTATATATGTATGTATATATGCATATATGCGAGTATGCACGTATGTATGTATGTATGTATGTATGTATGTATGTATGTATGTATGTATGTATGTATGTATGTATGTATGTACACGTCTGTGTATGCATCATGTACTTTAAGTATACCAAACTACAGAATTTTAGGTTGATTTTAAAATAGGTAAATGAACTTACATTGAAAGATAATGTCATGCATCTCGTAAAAAAAGAAAGTGCTTTCCCCCACCAGATGAAAAGGTGCATTAGTCACTGATTATATAAACCTCAAGGGCATTGCTTTCTTATAATGATATTTTTAAAATGGGATATATAGAGTAAGTTGTGTGTGTGCTCGACATCTCAGAAAATATTCTTAATCAAGAAATTAGTGAAAATGTCTTGTGATAAGTCAGTCAATTAATCAATCTCCTTCGGTCGTCGTGGCTTCGCTATCTCATCAAAAGTTCTTGTGCTTTTAACAATAATATACAATATTTACCATCTTTTCATTTAAAATTTCAGTTTGGTTGCAAACAAGGCTATTTAGTGAGATATCAAAACAAAGGTAGAAAATCAATCAGTATTTTTAAAATATATACTATGGTGAAATAATCCATACTAAAAATCACAAACTTCCAAAACAGGGAAATCTTGCTTTCACTTCTTAACGCTAATTGAGAGTGATAAAGCACAGGTGGTTATCAGCTAACCCCATAAAACCATCAGCATTACGGAGATGCGATCAGTTGATTGGATCTTGACATGCAGCTAGTTTTGTGTATAGATTAATTTAAATATGTCAAAACGCGACCTTCACGTCAGCTTCTGACAACCAACAACAGATTAATGACGTTAAGTGACCATTTAATTGCTATATCCGACAGTGGATTTATCTGACTCTAGTTCGTTCCAACATGCGGGAAGGTATCGGCCCGTGCTTTTAAATTTATGGACTATATAAATCTATCAGAGTGATGATAATAAGAAGTAAAACGGTTATGGTATTTGATATTCTACATTTTCATATCTATCCGATTATAGGAAAGTTTTGATATCGAAATAAATATATATATTTAATGCAGTGCTGCATGTTCTTCATACTTCTAATGACACACATATTCTCCAAAAAGCAGTTATATGATCTAACAAAATGTGTGAAGTAAGAAAAAACCTGATATCGCCCAAATTGTTACAAAACATAAATGTGAAGAATATTGAGAAGAAATAAAATCAATTACCCAATATTCCTCTTCTAATGTTTCATTTAACTTTTAGATGTTAATATGAAGAACAATGGGACAACTGAGTCATCATAAATGGGTTCCCTTGCCATATGCAAATTACTGTGTCATGTTCGACGGCTCAAATGAAATGGGACAACGGCAAGACTAATCTTGGTTATCGAAATTATTGTCCTCTGTTGCATTTGTCCAGCCGATTGTGTAAGTTGTCCAATAAACTATGTTAAATATTAAAAACAGAGCCATGAAGATAACACGACAGTGTTTGTCTGTCTGGTGTGCTATTTTAGAATAAAGGATAGTCTTCTTTGTTGTGTTTCGTCTAAATGAGGTTTCTTCAGTCTTTGGTTGCTGAAGTGGGTTGCCATTCCGACGCATCACACCACGTGCCTCTTCAAAAGGGTCTGGAGGATGCACATCAATATTAGATTCCGCTGCTCCAAACTTGTCCAGTACCTGTATAACGACCAAGACGGGTCATATTAAGTCACAGGGTATACAATTATTCAAACATCTTTGAGGCTTTACTGGCGAAAATTTTCGTTTCGGGCATGACCGAAATATTGAACATTAATAAAGTTTTTGAATTGAGGCACATGACATAGAATATCTAATTTTAAATTCTGTAGACATTACATTTATTAATCGTCTTAAAGTGGTCATATGATTTTGCATCTTATTACAATTTATTGTAATAAGATGCAAAAAGTGTAAAAACTTTGTTATTGTACGTAAAATAACAAACATTTTACACATTTTAAAAATGTTTCGCGATTTATCTAAATTACAAACAAGGACTTGGTATATGTTATTTCGCATTGTTTTTTCAAGCATCAATTAAATATCCAAAATAAATACCCAATTCTAATCCATAGAACCTTTTTAATTTATGAAACAGACTTTATACAAATGTTATGACATTTTTATTATGACTAGTTTTGTTTTTGTTTTATTGAAAATCAAAGCACCTTCAGTATCATGTCGCAAAATATCTGATACATTTTGAAATAAATACAAGACTGTATGAAGTAGGTCAATCTCCCGATATATTTGTGTACGACTATAATGATTGTTAGACGGTATCAGTTTCCATACACTTTTATACACACATGATATAGACAGACGGAAATACAGACATACAAACATAAATGCATGTATGCACGCATCCACGCATTCATCCATCAATCAGTACTTGCCTACCGACCTACCTAGTACATACATACATACATACATGCATACATACATACATACATACATACATACATACATACATACAAACATACATACATACATACATACATACATACATACATACATACATACATACATGTGCATACATACATTGAGAGACAAAGCTAATCACAAACACGTACAGACAGCCACCATGGCGATGGAAGGTACTCGGTTATTCATGTGTTGTCAAGAACGTTTTAGTCTCAGTTACAATAAACTAGTATTTCATTAAAAGTTGCGCTTGAAATATGGTACCTCAATTGGTTCTTAAATATGCAGTGGCGTAAATCGTTATAAAAAACGTACACAAGCCAACAGAAATTCAAGTTTTACATTTTGCAGACATTACTTTCATTTGATTGAGTGGTATAAACAGTAGAGAAGTATGTGTTGTTTAACAGGATTGGCGTCATTTCCCTGGTGAAACATCGTCCTCCTTGTTAAGGAATGACACTGCGGTGATCATCAAGTCCCACTTGTGTGTTATTTTTATGCACATGACGATTATTCTTACTGTAAAAATACCCATTTACTGACACGTTTGAAAGGAAAGCAATCCTCGTGTCAATTAAGATCAATGATGGCTCGACTACCTGTCAACAACAACTGCGATTGATTTGGACCTAGGGCAGCCATAATGTAGCGTTTACTTTTCTAGGAAGAAATTTGGGTTTAATAATACAATGAACTATACCTAATAATCCGTTTCTGTAACCCTAGAAATGAAACCTTATCTATAGAAAACGTTGCCAAGGGTCATTTGTAGGTTGTTGATCTCTCGCTATATTGTGTAGTTGAGAGTAATTTAGAAGTATATACATGTGTGTATCGAAATGCCCTTCGAACTTGATATAGCGATTAATCAGACGGTCCTTACGGGAAAACTGTTTTAATTTCAGATAAAAACAAATGAGAGAAAAAAAGTGAGTACACTTGATGCAGTTGCCAGGATTAATAATTGGAATGAGGTCAGAATCGGGCAACTCACCTCGTATCTTTGTTTCTTCGAGGATTGACCACCAGGAGCCCTTCTACCGCTAAGTTTATTCAGAAAATAGATGAATGTAAATTGAAGTAGAATCAGGAAAACCACTAGTTGGCACGTGACAAGCCAAACGTCGAGAGCCTGTGAAAATAAAGTGACATGAAAATAGAGTGAATTCCTTTCCAAGCTAACGTTATACTGCTTCACATTGCTGGCATATCACTACTAAGTGAATAACATTAATAACGTTATACTGCTTCACATTGATGCAGTTGCTTGCTGGCATATCACTACTAAGTGAATATCATTAATAACGTTATCGTTTCTATTCCATATTCTTCGTATTGATTATTTTTAACCAAGAGCGATCGTAAACTATACAATTCCCATCCAAATATTTCGAAAAGACTGAGTTCCTCCTCATCAGTGGGTCTCCAGTTCTGTCACACTTTATATGCTGAAGACAAAGTGTGACAGAACTTGTTTATTCTAGAGATTCACCGATGAAGATCAGAGGAGCTCAGTCTCCGAGAAATATTTGGGTATGGTTCCTGGCATGGTATTATTAATAAAACCGCAGTGGAAAGTTATGTGTATATATATATATGTGATACACCATACTATTATTTTATACTACATTATGTGCTCGAAAAAATACAAAAAACGCACATTTGATTTAATCTAAAGACAGAATCTGACAGACACATCTAAGTGACTGTCTTAAATTAAATGCACGAAAAATTCAGCTTGGAGTGTTTCAATGCACCATCCATTTTGATGACGGGACACAGCGTGTATTTGTCAATTGGTCGTGATTTTATTTTAGTTCTACAAGTATGAACTGCAACACAGTTCCTACTAAGCACTGTCAGATCTGGCGGTAAACGTACAAGTACGTGCTTGAGAACTCTGATACACTGTTTGAGAAAAATATGAGGATATTGTCACTAAATGTCGAAAAATTAGCACTGACAAAATTCTTAAGTAGTCTCATATTTTCCGTATTGATTATTAGTCACTAATATTATTGTCATTAATTATTGGCGAATAAGAAAGTCAGTTTACATTCAAGTGCATGTATAGCAGATTTGACGTTATATAATGAGGACAACTTACGGTGACATAGGCAACTTTAGGTATTTCACTTCGAAGCCAACTAGACTGTGTAACCAGTGCTAAGATTGTTGTAATACCAAGTGATGCCCTGGCTGGTGAGGACGTAGATGCATCGATCCAAAGTGTAAGCCACGCTATTATAACGAGAGCTGAGCTAGGGATATAAATTTGCAACAGGTAGAATCCCAGTTGTCTTTTGAGCATGAACGATACCGTGATTACACTGTAGTTACCTGAACGAGTGAAAAATCAAGAACATAGGGGAAAATGAACAAAAAATACAAAAAGCTAAATATTTCATTTGTGAAATTTACAAAGTTTCCTGTACCATTGTCACTGATAGAAGCCTGACTACATGTCAAATTTTATAATGCTAAGTCGATACAAAATAGTGTCTCGTCTCAAGAGGGCGCCTTACGTTTTCTCCAGAGAGGAGGTTAAGTCACTTTTCCGGATCAGCGTAACTCAGTATTACTGTAATTTGTGCAAATCCTCAATTTCTCGAGGCTTTTGACTTTTTAGAAATATATGAATGGGTTATTCATGGTATTCCTGTTTGATTCACCAATTTAAATAGGAGGTAGTGATGTAACTGAAAAGGACGAAAATACAGGCCGTCTGTCAATTTATTCTCAAAAAAGAAATTTGTTGTTGTGGTATTCTGCAATACAATAGGTGATCTTGGTAAGTGTAATGATTACATGTCATAGTGGAGTTGCAATTATTCTACACAAAGCTGTTGTCGCAGCTTAAGTAATGTATAAGAAAGCACATGGGCCTACATCTTCTTAAACACGGCCAAGAGTTGTGGCGAGTTTGCCGCTGTACTAAAGTTCTGTAGCTTTGAATGCATACTTATACGTCTCGTGTGACTTTCCATGGTAAGCAGTTACAGTGCGAACTGCACTATTTACTGACTGAATGACCGCATTGATTTGGCATTTCCTACAGGGATGTTAAATTTGAATCGTGGTTTACATGTCATTTGTATCGGTTGGTTGGTTGGTTGGTTGGTTGGTTGGTTGGAAAAGTAACGTCTGTTTTTTTGTGACAAGATAGTATATCAAGTTGTCAATACTTCGACTTTGTCATTGTTAAGGCCAGTCTCAAATTGCATGAGTTGTAAGGCAAAACCTAATAAAGATCACTTGCAACTGTCAGTTCAAAAAAGGTTTATTGCTGTTGACCGGTGTTATTGCCGATACGTGTTGTACATTGATAGGAATCCTTATGAGATTCAGGAGCTTTCTATGAAAGGCAAACGCTAAAACGATAAGGGTCAATCGAACACCATAACTTCTAACTAAAAGCAAAATAGTTGATATTTATTTGAATGGTTTGTTTTGCATTATAACATTTAGGTGCTATATAAGGCTGGCATGAAATCAAATGAAAGAAAACCCTTCTTAAAGATTGCACATGTTGTATTTCAATATAAGAGATTCAAGGCAAAGTCTAGATTACGTATAGATTGCATGATAAGCAGACACCCTAACCACATACAGATAAAATGATAAGCAGACACCCTAACCAACACTTAAAATGTAAATGTCTCTTCTTACTGTCGTGTACGTGTCTTCATTGGATTGCCGTGTTGCTTCTTTGAAAAGATTACGGATTATATTGCAAATTACGTTAGAAGTTCAATTTATTTTGATTAATAAATGTTTTTTTGCAAAACTGTTTGAAAGACCCCCGTCTTTTCTGTGAATAAACCCACATTTCCTCGACCCTCAGTTCACAGCTTTGAAAATGACGTAACCGAATTATAATGATTATAATGCACAAAATTCGGTCTTTTAATTTTCATGGGAGATGTTCCTGTAGATTACCTTTAAAGAAACCCTCGAGAGTCATTGAGCAGTCTTTAAAATGTATCCTATGTGTTTGAAATATTCACATGGGTCTAATACATTTAAAATGCTTAACCATTCATTTTAATTCATTCTGGTACGCGATCTATCATTGTACAATTTTCTGTTCAATTGTTCTGTCAAAAAACTAAATCAACGCTGTACTATTGTAAGTTCTGACCTGATACTAATTTTTCGAATCCGTCTGTTATTTTCCAGCTAGACAGACTGTACTGAGGAAGCATTACATCTTTCTTCACTTCGACCCCTGCACTGCTCCATTTCACTATAATGTCGTCTACCGTATATGCATCTGAAAATAGACAATTGCAAAAGTTAATAGTTTAGTTTGACACGTACAGGAGCTGTAGTTGCCTGTGGATGCAGATTGGAGCTTATATTTCGCATGTTTATTTGTACTTTGTGTGCAAGACACTTTTCATAACGAATCTTATCTTTGCCACAGGAGGTCAGAACACCTAATGTATACATGAATGCATATATGAAACTAAGGCGACAGATAGATTACACTGAGACTTCTCTCCTCTCATTTTCCCCCGTTGTCAGTACCAGTTTCATCTCTCGCTCGATTACACTTCATGGATACTATCACTAGTACTGACATCTATTTAATGGAACCATTTTCGTTGTTTTTTGATCACTGGTTATGGAGATTTATGCAAACCGAAACACAGGTGATAGATCAAATAATCGTACTTATCGTCAGACAGACAAGCCAATAACCCATTCATTCACCTGCCGCCACCTATCTATTCATTATCCCCACCCTAGACTTCACGCTCTCCCCACTTTCCTCCCTCCCTCCGCGTCCATCCATTCAAGACAAGCTATGATAAATTCATTAATTAATACAGCCACTGATCCATCCATCCATCCATCCATCCATCCACCCATCCATCCATCCACCCATCCAACCCACCCTCCCACCATCCATCCACCCATCCATCCATCCATCCATCCATCCATCCATTCCCCATACCACCCACCCACCCACCCACCCACCCACTCAATCAATCTCAATATATTTCCCATTTGTTACACGTAGACAAATACCTTTCTTTTCAGTTCGTCTGGTTTAAAAAATGATTAAAATGTGAACGTATTGATATGAAGCCCTAAAACAGTTTTTGTTTTCGTTACACATATCTGTAACACTATGAAAACGTTGGTAAGTTGGTCTGTAGATCGTGACGCCATAACATTTACTGTCCGATATGTCAACATAAACCTGTCTTGCTCGAAGTACCATAAATGTCTGACGATCAATAAAACTCTGTTTTGTTTCAAACTCATGCACGAGCATGTATGCAAATAGACAGCTATATTAATGAAATGGAGACCAAACAGTAGTAAGACACGCTTGGTTGATTAGAGAGGACTGTGATATATACCATCAACTATCAGCAAGACAGGGTGTTGACCGAAACATTTGCATGATTGATTATATCGGAGTACTTAACCTGTTATGCATTTCATGATGAGTGAGGGCGCCTCCCCCTAGGTTATTTTACTCTGCACAAACTCTCCAATACATTCATGGAAATGATAACCATATTTGTCTCCATTTTGCATTCGTTTTTACGACTTATTTAGAAAAGACTTTCGCGACTACTGTGTCGGCATCTTTTCTTGATGCATCTAAAATTGTCCATAGCATCTTCATATATTTCTTTTTTTAAAGACTATTAAAATTACCATCATTTTAGCCTTCAAACTTTGAAAATGATGAATCAATGACAGGAATGTTTTCACATTAACGACGTCTGTTTATCAAACCATTTGAACATCACGTGATTGAAGCATGCCTCACTACTTATCATAACTAAACTCTGCCAGTCTTTCTCACAAGACAGTGATATAAGGAGGAAGGACCTAAAGACAATCTCATCAACGTTCGTCTAATATTTACCTCCACACTTTTTTACGGACAAACTCGCATCGTGAAAATTTATAAAAGGATTAGCAAAGTAAGACATTTAATCTCCCACCTGGAAGTAATAAATTAGCCACGATTATCATCAAAGCTATTGGTGATAGGAACTGATCCCATGGTCAGACTACTAAACAAAGCTGTAAATTATCTACTAGACACATGATCAAATCAAATCTGTTGTACCAAGCCCACTGAGCGCTTGGAATTCATACCGTCATAAACACTTGGTTTGAAAAATATCGTGATATATCTCGGAGGTTGCCAAGCTTTATATCAGTTTGATGAATAGCGTTTCGTTAGTTTGACTGACGTAGGCATCCCATAACACCCATTTAACGGTACGGCATTCTGGAAAGGCTCACTGACTCTGACTTGCAACGTATTTGCCCGCAAAGGCAGTATGGTGTAGGTTGTCAGTTAACGATGCTGTTGCTCATGCAATGTTCGATTGTTAGCAGGTGTAAAACAGAAACGCACTTATCTTAGATTATACTCTTTTAGGGAAAAAGTTAAACATTATTTTATCACTGTGACAGTGACTTCAGCTCAGCGCAAATGTATGGGTGGGTAGATATATGTGTGTCGTTTGTGTGTACAACCGTATTAATATTAATATTAAAATTAATATAAGATATAAAAGTACACCGAAAAATTGTCTATTTTTACAAGATTGAGTGTAATGGGAAGTGACGGAGAGAGGAAAGTGAGCTTTAATAGGTGACCACATTGGATACTATAGAGAGGTAGTGAACTTAAAACAAATTATACGGCAATTGTGGCCTTTTATACTAGTATGTGGAGAGTTAAGGAACAACGTTGATATGTTATGAAAATATCATAACAGTATGCATATATACTCAATTATGAATTCATTCAAGAAAACTCCATTGGTGATGATTTCTGGAAATTAAATCACTGACTGTGCCGTGGGTGTATCGCTGACGTCATCATCTTGTAAACATGACCAACAATATATGTGATTTATGGCACTGCAGAAATGCAGTCGATCACCATTTCATAAAGCAATGCGACGATGATGTACAGTTATGCAAACATGAATTTACATGACATACATACATACATACATACATACATACATACATACATACATACATACATACATACATACATACATACAAACATACATACATACATACATACATACATACATACACACACATACATGCATACATACATACATACATACATACATACATACATACATACATACGTACATACACACACATACATACATACATACATACATACATACATACATACATACATACATACATACATGTCTGTTTTGTATGCACGACTGTATATGGGGTGCATATGTGTCTCTGCTTGTGTGACTGACTTAACTGCGTATATATAACCATTACACAATTTGTTTATTTTTTAAGAACATAGCTTCAAGCCTTCATGACCAATCTAATTAAGTCCGTTAATATTTACCATTTTTCAAAGGCAAGCTTAGGGCATTACTATATATTTGTACCCATCCACGTTAATATGTTGTTCAACTAAGGCTGACCCTTACGCGTGCCACTGAGTTACTGCATTGCGTGAATATGTAGGCGACTCTTTACTTTATGTGTACATTAAGGAACATCTGCTCGTTTATCATGTTTTGCAAAAATGCGAAAACTCACTACTCACTTTTTTTATTGAACATCGATGGCTAATAGGTAATACGATTACGTCGTGAAACTTGCTCATCTAGAGATAGCAGCATATTTTTACAAGTAGCAAAATGTCACTCGGTGTCACTTGGAGCATAACAAACGCATTAAGCAATATTAGTTATAGATTTCCAAAAAATCTGATTTCTTCATAATCTTACGTGATCAATAAAATGTGATTGGTATGCGTATTCAGACAGAGTAGATTAACCTCATACATGTCAATCACTAAATATAAATTCAAATTGCCAATATTTATGATTTTACAAACTTGGTTTTAACAATGTAACAGTAAAGCTACTATCCATAATCTTCTTAATCACATCACCATGACAACGGATTACTTAGAATCCATTTGCGTATAAAGACAATAGTTTGAGAAAAGGGCAAATCTTTTGTGTTTTCGTGTATACACAATGTCTCATACTATTTACAAAACAAGTTGTGCTTTCGATAAATATTGCGCATGGTGAGATATTGTAATCATAAGTAATGAAATGGGAGCAAGAAATGACCCTTTTAGTGACTGTATTAAATTGTTCACTTCATTGCGTGTGAATCCATTGTCAGTACCGGAGGATGGCGTGCACGGAATATCACTTGTCCCCGGGTTATCCTGAATATTATTAGTACGGAAGTAACAGTGATTTTTTATCAATCAATTCATATCATTCCTAATATTGCACATGTAATTATGATGGAAATTTAACACTGCAGTCGTGACCACACTGTCTTCTTTGGGAAATTATATACATATTAGCAAATATGGAGAATTAAATTAAAACATATGGCGACTTCTTATGGATTATTTCTCCACTTAAATTCTAAGTACAATGTTGGTGTATATCATATGTGCATTACGCGTGTGATTGATACTGGATTATTGTTGTTGGTTGTTGGACTTTCAATAACACCGCTACTATATTCAAAATGTTATTTGGGTTGGCACAGATGGTAAGCTCGAAATGACTAGCATAATTATATTTATAAATTCACTATATATCTACAAACAAATTCCCTATATACTAAAAAGGCAACTGATATACTCTCGACGTATGCGACGCCTAGAATATATCTAACGATGTTGCCGACTGGCTGATCCCAGATGCTTACATTTGTAAGATTCTATAAACATAACCAGCTTAATCCGAAAACATTAAGTGAAGGTCATGACCCGAGACAAGAATTAAAATGCTTTAAAAGTGATTTTATTTGATATAAAATTAAGCGCAATCTAGATATTGTATATCCAGACAGTACATCCTTATGACCCAATACTACGTCATAACCGCTGTTTAGGTTTAACAATCGCATTTGTACAATGGCTGCGGTGGTTTATCTAAAGTATGCAGATAACATGTCATTTACAGGCATACAGTAGGCACCTTTATGCGTTTCAGGGGTTATGTCAGTTTTATTTAGAACTATCACTATCATTTTGACATCTAGTACACATTGAACCATTTTTTAGTTATAACTCATCAGGCATTTAGATATGGAGGAAAACGCATGTCATTATGATTGAACAATGTTTTGGTATAAAATTCTGGTACCAAAATATCACATAAAACATCACAAACGTCATACATACATTGTATAACCAAACCTTTATGCAGACTACAGCATCATTATTAATTATCACTCTTTTGTCGGTTCGATTTGCTTCTAAATAAGTACATTAGATATATGTAATATTACGTCATAATTTAATATAGAATCATATTTGAATTCCTGGCGACAGCTGATTTGATTTATTTTAGCAGTAATAATATGATATTCCGTAGTGAGACATAAGTAATATCCAACATTCGACGTCTACCCCTTATGAAACGATACGTTATTTGTAAAATATTGATTCAAATTCATGAGAACAGCAAAAAAAGTGTCCAAGCTGTTGTTTGTTTTCTTCTAATAAACTGTCATTAAAAGACAATTTTGATGATATTTCTAGTAAAATACGTTGTCTTGGATACCTGTATATGTAAACTATTTGAAGTTATTGAGGTCATATCACTTGTGATTATTTGGCGAGAGCTCCGTGCCTACAGGATGGTGTAGACCGTTAAAAGTACCCACTTCGAGTCTACGCATGGCAAAGATATAAACGTAAAGTACATTGTACGTGCATTTTAGTAAGTATTCGTACTTACGCAAGTATATTATTAGAAACGTTCGTTTGCGATGTTTTATTTTTGATAAAATACATATCACTCCTATGTTTGATGAATTCCCGTTTGTCATCCAAACATTGACAAAGTTCATATTAACAACTTTACGATTTCTTTACGACATTTCATTTCCTTGTGTGAAAGAAAAAAACAGAGAGAGAGAGAAGTAGATGTGAGCCTTAACACCAAAGATTTATGGCACTGTTTCCAAGCTTCCTCATTAGTACACTAAGAAAATCGTATAACTTGAGGTATAAAATAAGGCTTTCACAGATTTGTACAGAATTAGTCGCAGAAGTGGCAAAGGATGTTAGACTTAATGACTGCGTTAGGCCTATTTAATGACGTCCGACATATTCTTTCTACTCGCGTGTTTAGTTCCGGATTAAAACATTTATGTGCGGTTTACTTTGATCAATATGATTAAGATTTCCCATTCTTGAGGAGTATTCAAAGAATGTGTACAATGTTTACTAGGTCCTTCTTTTTTATTTGGTTTAATGAGTAAAGAATGGAACTATAATGGTTTGCAGATAGGTATTCATTGGTCGTTAAGGCTTTGTCAGCCAATACGGCGGCACGCTACCATTCCACATTTTTCATGAAAGTCTGATTCAAGCCTGTATGTAACTGATAACCTTGGGACCTTTAAGCGTGACATTGCCTTACAGATCAAATCTTTCATTACCCACACACGGCCGGTCAAACCTTTGTTTAGGGCGTTTGATATAGTCGATATAGATAGAAGTACTGTACCAGTATCAATACTATACGGTCTATTTTTGTATAGTTTTGTCACTTTTATGATAGGAAAATTAAATGTATAATTTATAGTCGGGGTTAAAATGCTATGCTATCCTGTTGTACTAACGCATGGTTTTAGTTTTATTTTTTTTGCACATGTCACATCAACCCTAGGAGTTGTATGTACCAGAGGTAGTGTTACATTAAATTGTCAAATTCCACCCTTCAACCTCAAGGTTAGCAAGTGCATCATTGATCAGATTTCGTCTAATACTACATATAAGAAAGGAACACGGCACCGAGAAACCCTACTTCCTTCAATGTCTCAGCTGTAATCAATTTCACTAATGCGTTTCAGCACCAGCGGTATGAGAGTAGTATTTTTGAAACTATGCGTCAAAGTGGTTTGGGACTGGAGTAAATAAATACCGCACTGTAAATGGCGTACCCTTTCCGATACGTCTACTGTAATAACTACATTCCATTTGTTTGGAAACGAAATTAAACCCCATCTAAAGAGAGCGTGGTCGACCGTCGTATTAAAAAGTCATCAAAACTGACCTAGTAGAGGATACAGAGAGAATCAATTCCTCTCCTAGAGTATCTGGACAAAATATCAAAGACACTTGCCGAAATAGAATGATAGCAATTCAGCTGTTTCGATCAGAGATTATTCATTACATGATGCACTCTCCAGGTTTCTTAATCCGATGCTCCACCATAATCAACGCTTCTCATCCTCCCTTCTTCTATTTCTACACTCATCCTCCGCCTTCTCCTCCTAACATCCACCTATTCCCTATCCCTTCATTCATTCGTGTTTTCGTTCGCCCTGTTACTCCTACCTTTCCCGTTTTTCTCTCTTTTTCAACATTTCTCGCTTCCATCCCCATACGTCTACATCTTTCCTCCCAGTTACCTGATGACGTCATTCATGTAATCTTTCGTTCATTCACCCATCCATCCATTCCCCAGTGGCTATTCTTTGCAGATTACTTCCCTGTCTATTGTTTCAGTATCTCTTTTCGCTCATATACATTCGCCTGTTGTGAATATTTTCGAATGTTTCACTCCTCAACATGTTCACGATTTTTGTTACCACAACTGCACATGTAATTCACATTATATAATAGGTCAGAAACATTACGTCATGCAAATCCAAGAATATGAGATGTTTACTTACACGAGGAAACTTGTTCCTTGCATAATTGGCTATCGAAGGGGAATGTATGAAGGTCCATATGACAAGATGATGTAATACTCATTCTGCAGATCGAAAAAAACGGAAACATACGTTAAGTTACATTTTAAAGTTGGGTATGGTCTTTGCCACTGAGTAACCACTGTCTGAATAAACGGAAACACACATCACCCCTTGAGTGATTACATACAGCTGGGGATTCGATCGCAAGTTCTGGCGTTCATGTTCCATTATTAGTAATGGCATGGAACTCACTGGAATTATACATTAATACAGTAGCAACTTTACGAATGTATTTTTTTCTAAACCTATTCGGTGATACATTCATGTGAGGTTGTTACTTTGAACACCAGACTTATACGGCATTACCAAATCAAACTGTACCAGTGCTTCGAATAATACTTAGACACACCTCATGTACAATAAAGCTAATTGTCAAGTGAAAACTTCTTCATATAAACGTTATCTCTAGATCCCAATGGTACACTTGGACATCTCATCTTTTTACAAATAACAATTCAATAGCTAAATCAAAGAGACCAATATAATAATTATCACGTTTAATAAGTTCTTCTTATGCAGATATGCTGTTAAAGTTGTAAGTTAAGCGTAAGTTTAAATCTTAAATTATGAAATACTGCTTGAAATCAAAACGGTATGTTTTATATTATCGAATTCAACATAGATGAACTTCTGAAAGTAGAAGACTTACTCTTTATTTTCTGAGTGACTGTTCATGCTGTTAGGTACATGTCACCCTGTCCTATATACCACAAACCACGCATAATGGCCTATGCATTGAATAAGCTTTACTCGTATAACTATAGAATCATTTAATATACATCTTGATCACTAGTATATAACTAGGCACAATGTAAAATTGTAAAGTACAGCCGCACGTTTCTTTGTCAATATTCCCTTCTTGCTGATATGCGTCACAAATTCCCGATAAGCTTAAGACGTCTTTTGACCTTTCAGATCAGACATCTATACAACGTCAGATTATTCTCCAATTATTCCCATTTCGTCTTGATCATTTTGTTCTAAACCTTCGTAATGGTGGATTAAAACACAACTGTTACCACATGAGTTTTTTTGGACGAGCTTAATAACATTTTAACGAGGATTGGCTACTTACCGCAAGCTGTAATATATTTTGCCATTTTGACTGATTCTGATCAAACTGTTCATCTTAGGAGATTTATGCAAGTCCGTCGTCTTTGCATGCTTAAAGAATGTATCTGGCACCCAAATTGTATCGAAGACATTTGTGCCGGCTAAAGTGAGTGGTCGGCTTGCGTTGTGTCTAAGCCGTGGTTCAAACCATTCTTGTTGTAAATATACCATAACTGACCAGTCCTATCACATGACAACAATAAAAGATGAAAACATCACAAACATAATTTCTCCTCTTCCTTGTTGTTTTCGTCGTCGTCGTCGTCGTCGTCGTCGTCGTCGTCGTCGTCGTCGTCATCGTCGCCGTCGTCGTCGTCATCGTCATCGTCATCGCCGCCATTGTTGTGATCGTTGATGTTGTGTTGCCATCATCATCATCATCATCATCATCATCATCATCATCATCATCATCATCATGAACTTTTGCAACAAATATGGCCACCATTCGGCTATTATCGCGAAGGTAGCAAAACAAAGTCAAAGTGACGTGCATAAGGTGACTATAGCATCTGACATTTGTGCCAGGTTTTGATGAAATTGGCCCATGCATGTATGAGATACAGGTGATAACGGACGGACGAACAGACGAGCGAACGAGATCCAACGTAGTAGTCCCCGTTGGGGACGAAGAAAACATCGTGTCACCTAATTCAAACGCTGTAAATAGTCTGGTTGGTAGTAATAACATTCTACGGACAAAGCATGGATCTTTCACCGTTTGAAATGTTGAGTAGAATTACACAAGTGAAGCGAGTTGAATGAAGAAAGTGATCATGGGCAAACTGCAAAGTTTGGTAGTTTTTTCATCCAAAGTGTGACGTTTAATTCATTCGTGTATACTATTCTGAATGGATATAATTAGGTATGTGACTCGTAACACAATAATATATTCGTGTATTCTATAATAGCGTGACGTAGAATGATAAAGTCTACACTTTCTGTTCAAGAACATTTTTTCTCTTTCGACATTGCATTACTTCGTAGTTACTAACGGATTTCTATACCAAAAGCAACTTAGAGGTCAATCGTTGTCCATTAGCTTTCATAGCATAACAACATCCACATACTTAACAAAAAACTGAAAGGTTACTGGGAAATGAATAATTCAAATACTGTTGACGTCTTATTTGTAAGACTTAATCAACAACGTTATAACATTTGCCTACTGCCATATTATATTACATTATCAACATTCTTTTCTAAAACGTAATATAATTGTTGATAATATATGTGAGGTTGTTTTCGGAATTACAACTGATTACATGGTTAAAGAGATACACTGGGGATATAGAAATTTACAAACTACAGAATTGTTTACAACGTGCGCTCAAATACGCGCAACCGATCGAACCATCTAACTTAATTCAAACATGGCATTTTTCCAGCAGATTTTTTTCAGTTGAATTGAACATTCAAGCTTTGAAAAATATGATGGCTTGTGTGAAAACTATCGGAAGAAAATGGCATGACAAATGCATTGAAATCTATCCGCCTTACTATCACCCGAGGCCTGAAATGTCATAATTATGTCGCTGTAACGTTGCTCACGATTCCTTTCAGTAGGGGATAATTTGAATACTTTTTAACGAGTACATTCACACACTGAATGGACTGTGGTGATAATTCATCGACTTCCAAGTCATTCTATGAACATAACGGATGATGGTAACTCTATATTTATGGTTCATCCCACTTCGATGTTATTTGATATTCTGTGCTTTCTTCAAGTCGCTTCTGTGCAAAGGCTACAATGACCCCTGTTCATTCATACAATTGCAATATAATGAAATAACAAATTCCAAGTCATTTTATAAAACTGTCGTGTTAATTGCAAGGGCAGGTACATTAGGCGTGGCAGCGTTTTATACTTGATTAGAACATGCTGACTTGCGAATTTCAGAAGCGATGTAAAAGCGGTAAACAATTTTCCAATGAGTACACATTAAAAAAGGTACTATTACCAGTCAATGGTAATCAGGTTAGGATATGTCACTTGCCTTTGAATTTCATCAACTAAATTTTAATAGAAAAATTATAGCATGAAACACATCTGTCAAAACCGTTATTAGTCAATATAGAACGTTACCGTAGTAACACGCATGCGTAATTTGATGGTCATACGCTGTTTCAATAACTCTTGACGAGTTGACATAAATTCAATGATACGTGCTGAAATCACGTTTAAAAAATATAGACTATTACAAAACCAGAAAAAAAGTGACACGTCAATCAAATTTGGAAGCAGCATGATAGATATGATTACTTACCATGTCAGTTTCAGAAACTGAATGGAATGAAATAATGTCCAGACTGACATTGATTACAACTGGTTCTCCTACAAAGAAAATTGATATAATTTTATTTACTAAATGCGTTCGACGAACATAATTTCAGATGACACATACAAATCGTATGACTTCTATAAACTATTTCAGGGCCTGGTAAATGCAATGTGGAAAAAACGTTGATAATTTGTCTTAGGGGTTATTAAAATTAATAAAGGTTAATTATGGTATTCATAAATTACGCCGCATTGTCAAAGACTGGCAATACAAGGAAATGTTTATGGGACATACTAATAGTTGATTACAGAAACAGACAGTCAAACTCCTGAATAAAAATCAGAGCTTGTATCAATGTGTAGACATGAAGTTCTTCCCAGTTAATTACATCAGAAAAACACCTCATGAATAGTAGATTAGTCCGTCCATCCTGTTATATAATGTTCTAGCCAAAATCTACTTGAACACACAGTCCTTATTATTCTGACCGAGTCAGCTGAGGATCGCAGTAGCGTGAAACTCCGAGTTATGACTTAAGATATCTTAATTTCTGATATTATATTATATTATATTATATTATATCATATTATATATATATATATATATATATATATATATATATATATATATATTATATTGTATATATATATATATATATATATATATATATATATATATACATACATACACATATAATATAATATAATATAATATAATATAATATAATACATAGATATGACATGGTTGTGTTATGTCACACCGCCATTTTGAGTAAAAAAAGAACTATTATGTGCAAAGTGAGCACATATCATGTGTATGAGATACACGTATATAGAAAGTTTAGACTTCACACTGTTTAGTAATTGTAAACCCATGATTGTCCACCCCTTGGCTGTGAACAATATATGGTTGTTTTTATTACTGATGCTATCTATCACCTTAGTTCCGATGAGCATAAACTATGGCTTTGTCTGATAAGACATGCTGTATGACCGATCAATACCTCACTAGTCTTCCAGTAATTAGAAAGCCTTTGCTTTCCAAGCTTTTCACGCCATTATTGATTTTAGAAGACGAACACAGCTACATTTAACAAAAGTGTAAGTGTGTTAGCAACCTTATAAACCCCATTTATTAACTGGGATGGATGATTGACAAAGGAAATAAAACAATAAACAATAAATTATTTCAACGGGCATTTGGAAAAATAGTTATGATTCACACTGTGCAATTATTTAATGAAACTTTAGTAATTCCGCGCAGCTGCTTACATATAAGTACCCGAAGGCGACAGTGTACTGTGTATGAACGCATGTGTTGTGTTACCAATTGTGTGTCAGATCTTTGATGAAGGAAGTCGTAATTATATAACAGTAATTGTATTGTATTGAAAGGAATTCGTATATAGCGAAATACAGCTTCTATTCCCGATGAAACATGTGACATTTGTTGTTCACTGAATAGATAAATGAATGAATATATGAATGAATGAATGAATGAATAAATGAATGAATGAAACTAAACATTAAGCAATGAATTGATTTTTTAGAGATAAGTAAGAGAGGATGTATATTTGTGTTGTCTATGATTTCTATAAAGTCTATGATTTCCTCTGGTAAGATTCTTTCCAGAAAAGGACAATCGTTGATGTTTATATGACATTTCTTCTTTCACTTCTTTCCAATGAATTTATATCCCATGGAGAGATTCGTTTGTATAAAAGACACATATTATCTTACATTTAATATTCCTGCTATAGCCTCAGGAAATAGCAATAAGCTTAATCATTGCTAAGATCTCCTCTCTTAAACAAAAAACTGAAAGTAAGTAACACGAAACATTGTTTCATTTCCATAGATTAAAATGTAAGATGAAAGAATTACAACATCAACGTAGCACTTGAAGTAATAATATATTAATACTAATATTGTTCAATAATTCTACTTAGTTAATTAACATATTTCAGCCAACCTGACCTGCTTATTATAAATATGAGGGCCTGCGGTAAATCGCTTTATGGGTCCCCTTTCTTTCTTTTGGTGTAGCTATATTTCTTTATGAGAGAGTCTACAGTTCTCGTCGACTTAGTAGTCTGTCAGGCATAAAAACTGAAAACCCTGACGGGGACTACATAATACATCCTTCTTAAAGTAGATAATCTGTGTCTTGACACAAGCATGCGAATTCAGAAATAGCGGCGTCCTTAATCCTGCACAGTCTCACAACTAAATGATTTCTCGAGATAAAAAAACCTAAGTAGGAAGGCTTCAGACAAACGGCTTTTCGAAATTTTACATGACATCTCTGAGTGAGGAAACACAGTATACCTGAATATAAACAACTGAGTCTTACACGCATTTAAAAAGTAAAAAAAAAGGCTTGAGTCGATTAATTCTGGCCATACATGCACTTCAATTTTAAAAGGGATGCAAACGTCAAACAAAAACTAACAATTGACATTTCCATAGGAAGCTATCGATCTCCCATACGGCTTTTGCTATTACTCGTCACAGCTTATCACTAAGCAAACTATTAAGAACTGACTCTATTAGTTGAGTTTCTTTTAGTTCTCCTGCTAGTTGAACACACTACTAAACAAGCTTCAAATAGTTTTCACATACTTGTGTCATCGAGTAGTCCATACCGACTTGGAGTGTCCTCAAAGACAAATTGATGTGCTATTTACTCGACTAAAGTACCATTGGTTTTCTGTACTCGGAATATATGAAATGAATAGATTGCACCTAGGAAACACTTATGAACACGTGTTACATATACAGTATTGGTATTTACACGATATTACCTATGTTTTCGTCGATTAAGACAACAATATTGTTGTTTTAATGGGTACAATTGTAAACAGTTGATTCCCCGAAGGCCGAGCCAACTTGAATTGCTCATATTAAGTAAACGATTATAATAACAATGTTAATAAGCTTTGATACAATTCACTTTATGAAATAAAAACATGTTTAACTGGAAGGCAGTTATTATATTTTACGACATATATGCTGATTAAAAATGATTTTGATAGATCGTTCAAAAAGGAAGCTTGCGTTGGCGTTTAATTCTGTTTTGTCATGTGTATCGTTGTGCGCATGCCATGTTTAATGGTGGAAAATTCTGTCCTTTTCGCGCTTCTCATCTCTCCTATTTTATCTTGTCTTGCCTCTTGCGGTTTTTCTATATGTACGAAGTGTCGTCATAAATAACACACACCTGAGGTTGCATCGTTAGTCCTAAATGGCCATGTAACACTATCTCTCAAATTTGACCTTTTTAAACCTTATAAAAGTCTAGAGAATAAGCACACTAGAAATACTACTAACAGAATACGGTGTAAGATTGATTTATAGCACACACATTCGTTGCCAGAGTACATTATATTTAGACATTGATTAACAGATATCAGAGCAGATATACATGTAATCACAGCTACGTAGACACCTGATAGTCATTGATGGTTACAAATAACGCAAACCACAGTTTGAGACGGGATCATTCAAAAGAGTACTCAACATTTGTCATTGTATTGTACAAGGTCAAAGCCGACATATACGTTTCCCTAAGCTACGATTTCGAGAAGATATATAAGGCAAAAGTAAGCCTTTGGTTAAATGTCATTGTCAATGTTATGCCAAGGGAGTTGATCAAACGAATACGGCACTCGCTGTTTGGTTACTGTAATCGATTGCAAAAATAACATATCATTACATAGACTGGAATAGATTATTGGGACACGTTATGATGCGATACTAAGATGTCGCATGAACAGTTTCCGAGACGCTTTCATGCAGAAATCCTATCGACGTTCATTTGTTGTGGCTACTTTGCATATTTGTTTTCATGCCCTTTGATTAAGAGTTGACAATTCACCAAAATAAAAAAAATACTGCCGATTATGTGACTGTACACGTGTTCTGTTTGTAGATAGATATACTGTGAATCGTATTGATCAATGGAGAATGACAAAACTTGCATACTAACAAACAGAGAGATATTGACTTGATTACTCATACACTATATTCACATACATGCATACACGTTTCAACAATTATTACCTTCAAGACTATCTTCATAAGCAACTTCAATTCAATTTTCGCTTTCTTTGATCGATTTAAACTGTTTCGTAATTTCTCCCATATGCCTGATCACGCAACTTTGATTAAAAAGTTATTCGCATCTCTACATTAAGAAGTATACATTGTACAAATCGTGTATTCACGTATTGTCACCTGGTTAAAAATGAAAGCCATCGGTATTCATTTTCGTTTTGTATCATTCATTTGTCCATTTGACTGTAGTTTCTCTCTCTCATAGGTTGCTCCTATACACACCGTTGGAAAGCATTATTATTTAGATATAGCCTAATTACCGAAAATAATTAATTATGCAGATTAATCATTAAAAATAAAAACTATGCTAACAAGCTTTAGAGGATATGTGTGATTTATTATGGTCGATGGCTGTGCTAAATTATATTGACTTGCATTCTTAACAACAGCCTAATTCCAAATTATATTAATTATTCAAATTACTCGTTAAAAGTAAATACTATAATAACAGACTTGATAGGACATGCGTGCTAACTATGGTTGACGTATATAACAAATTTGAAAGATGCAATCTTTAGATATAGTCTTAATTACTGAACATCATTAATTATACAAATTTCTCATTGAAACTATAAGCTACATCAACAAGCATAATGACACTATACAAACACGCTTTAAAGTATACGTGTGGTTTGTTATGGTTGATGTATGTGCCAAATTATATGGAATGTGCAGCTTGCATTCTTAAAATATAGTCTCACTACCAAAGCTCATCAATTATGCAAATAATTCATTAAAACTATACGTTACATCAACAAGAATTACAGCAACGATGTGCTATGTTATGCCTAATGTATATACCAAATTATTGAATTTGGAATTTGAATTCTTAAGATATAGCCTAATTACTAAAATAATTAATTATGCAAATTACTTATTAATCTTTTTCAAAGTCTAATCAGTTCTTGTGTTTTGCGTATGGAAGATGTGTAGCAAAGTTCATTAGAATCGTTGCTGTAGTGTTATAGATATCGTGTCCTCAAACAGACAGACGGACGGACGGACAGACAGACAGAGAGACAGACATATATACACATATAAACACAAAGACACAAAGCCAAACAAAGGCATAACAATAACACTCCCTTACGGGAGGTAACCCCCCCCTAAAACACGATTAATAATGTGAATCAAACTGTGTACATGATACATGATAAGTTAAAAATCTGATACAATTATGATGCAAATTCCCATTTCAGATATGTACTTTTCGTAGTGATATGTATTTTCTAAATAGTGATTAGTTTCATTTACACATGTGCTAATATGTTTAAAATCACACATAATTGTTCCCTATAAACAAGTAATCATGGTTTGATCATATACGGTAATATTGAGACTACACATCATAGTGGCGTAAACGTCCCTCGTATAGAACAAGGCCAGGCACGACTGCTCCAACAATTTCAAAGTAAAGCAGCTCCCCTGACTATTAATGTAATGTTCGCTTACCTCTTGAGGAAATACATGGAGTATTAAAGCTTTGTGGTCTGTGGTCAATACATTTTGGGAACAAAGCATTTCTTTTGATGAGCCGATATACATGTACGATATCACCGTCGTGATTTTTGATAAATAGGAACATGTCTTGCCCGATGAATAATTCACAATATCAAACAATCAAAGAAATGTTGCTATAACTATTGAAGATAACATCAATTTGAAAATGTTGTCAATTTAGAAACACCTTTTTCGCCTTCTTTAATTTACAGTCTAAAATTATATACTACCAAATAAGAGTGACTATAGAGTTTGTTTCAATTAGGCAGCACGATGTTTTTTTATGTCTCACACTACGTTTTAGTTACAAAATATGTAAAACAACTACAATAGTGAAAGCGCGCTAGCATATAACATTATACATTTTATCTCGCTGTAAACACAAATCAAGATCACTTTGGACGAGTCAGAATGATTCAAATACAAAAACGCCTAATTGAAACTCTGTGTTCACTCTGGTTTTGTAGTAACGTGTTACGGTTTCGACTAATCACCACATATCACATTCTTCAAATCTTCATCTAGTAAATACAGTTATGCACAAGTTGGATAAAATCCACTGGTTTTAATATGTTGAGACACTTGGCAAGACTTTAATACTTCAATCCAGCAAATATGTCAGCCGAAAAGACGCATAAAAGTTCAAGTAATTTCACTAGAGTCAAAGCATTTTATTTCAATCAACTTCTTAGATTGAATAATCTATATGTAAATCAATACCATATATAGAATACATACATTACAAAAGCTTACATCAACATTATTCGTCAACAACTGACCTCTGTGAAGTGAGTGTAATTGCCTTCCTGGTATATTTAAGCCTGTTAATGTAAAACTGTTCTTAGTGGCGTAAACCTCCATTTTGCCAAGTCAATTGCAGCTCTTAGACTCTATCTGATTACACTTGAGGAATACTACATCACAGGTAAACATTTGTCGTGGAAAATAATCATGTCCCGTTGAATCTTTTGAAATGACTAGATTTTGACCATTGGGGTCAACACTGTACACACTTGTCAATGGACACAGGAACAAATGTCAAAAAGTACGGTTCTGACTGACATCGACATTTGTGTTCCTAGACATATGGAAACACGGTAATATCGAGAATGCAGGTTGTCGTTCGAAAAAGTAAGAATAAAGAGATTGCGAAATCGATAAATTGTCACTCAAGATATAAACATTTGCTGTACTGTCATTGATAAGTTCAACCGCTGCTAAAATGCCCGTAGCTGAACTCGAAAATTCGACCCCATAGTTAAGACTGCAGTCATAATTTTGGATGGTGTGGTTTGGTGTGAGGTTGGGGTTGGCTATCGACTGCCTAATGATTAGTTAAGTGAGGCGCCTAGTGTTCCGCTGAAGCCGCACACTGTACAAGGTAAACGGCTGCTTCTGACGTTTATAATACAGCGTCAATTTTACCTCTAGTGATAGTATCTGCCTCCATGGCTCCATCATTACACTTACAAATAAAATCCCTTTTGGTTTCAAAATTTGTTGAGGCACCCTTTCAATCCCTAATTTTATTTGATGACCTCTAATTCCTACCCAGCTAACCCTGTCGTAAATTCTGACCGCAGCTCATCTCTCCAAGAAGCACATTGTCATATATGTGTGTTTGTCTGTCTGTACCTGTCTGTCTGTCTGTCTGTCTGTCTGTCTGTCTGTCTGTCTGTCTGTCTGCCTGCGGTGTATTATCTTTCTCCGCCTGTCTTTTTGCATTAATTTCATGATTATGATCTATAAATGTACCGCCAATTTCCTTTCCTGTTCATAATATTTCACTTCCGCATCGTCTAGGCACAAGGAAATCTCCATGACAACATATCAGGGAGTGATTGACAGTCATTTGTCAGTTGTAATGTAATCATAGAATACATGTCCAATAAAATACTATTCAAATTAACTTGTCAGCAGTGATTCCCCCGTGTTGTGCTACAGCGTTCTTTGTCTTTCAACGACAAGAATCTTTTTAACACATACACTCTATTGAATTTATTTCTATACTGACTATTACATACTGTGTTCTACTTGCAACATATCATCTTTGGGTGACAACACTTTAACATACTTAAGTCCCATCATCCACCGTGATGCAATTACAATTATTGAATTAATCGAAAGATAAACTTATCGAAAAAGAAAAAAATTGAGTGTCTAAAATTCTAATTAACGAGCTATCTTTCAGTTGTCAATTTAGAACAATGATGGTAATACATTTGCTGGTCTCTGTAGTGTAGCAGCTCACCTAAAATCTATCTAGTACATAACGTGTCACACCTTACCTGGATTTCCTATACTCTTGAGTTTAATCATAAAGCATGTCTCGACGCCATCTTAATACACACGTTTTAACATATCAAAACATGTTCTACTATAAACCACGATTTCTTTATAATACATATGATTATTTGTTGCTACTTGCAGACTATCAGAACGCAACAGTGAAAAGCCGGATTAGACAATGTCTACGAAAACAGCTGTATATCACGAATTCAGACACACGTATGCAATTCAACATTCAAAGCACAGATTTCACAGTCTGGCCGAACGATTACGCTCATTTGATGTATCTAGATACATGTGTATAGTACATTCAAAAACAATTTGTATAAAAAGAAAATAGAGAAATGTATGAGAGTGAAATGTCATATAACTCTAAGAGGTTTTCGAATTATCTTAGAATGACAAATACAAAAATATTAATAACTTCCTGACATAGAATTTAAACAGAAATTCACTATCTAATTTCTTAGATTAGAATAATAATAACTACACGTTATTACACAGAACTACATGTGTTCTTAGTCCCAAGAGAGTATACCTTATTTATTATCTCATTGATATTTCATAGAAGAAATTTTGATTTCGGATTCAGCCTTTTTCGGTACTTCGATGTAATAAATTTGATAGATAAAATCAATGAATATTTATGGAATATACACTTCGATTTGTTAATATTAAGTGACAACTTTTTATGATTTTATTAACGTCCTAGGCCCTATGGAATAGATTATAGTTGAATTTTCGAAACAAATCGAATTATACTATACGTAAAAATAGTATACCAACTCTGCTATTGGGTGGTATTCTGAATACACACAGAGATAAGGCCTAAAAATATTGTTTGGTTCCGGTTACCCGACTCCACCTAGTTCTTAGCGCCGACCCTAACTATTTTTTTTCGTATTTGAAAAAAAATCGCGAAAATTTGGATCTCGCAAGAAATAGTGGATGCGAAAAGTGGCATTGACTTAAAAAGACAATTATATAAAACTGTTCTTCTAATCTCTAATGGCTCTACATCTGATGAGAAGAAACCAAAAACACAGAGACCATATGGAAAACAACGAAACACATAACTACCTGAACTAGACACTCACATATGAAATATATAAATATATATATATATAAAAAGTAAAATAAAAATCTACCTAAGCCATCTATTCTAAAGTTGAGCGTATTCGGAACCTTACAATATGTGTTAGGCCTACCGATGATTTACATGTAACAGGTTGTATGATATTACTTTTTGAAAGTTTATTCACTATTGGAAATATGAATATGAGTAAACATGACATTAAACTACAACAACTTGGAGGAACAATTTTAAATGAATGAGTAGATGACGATTTTAACCAAATAAATAAATGAAATAGGTTTATTTATTATTACTGTAGAGGGCAACAACCAACTAATACCAACTTTTATAAACAAACAATACATCTTTCACTTTCTTGACTGTTAGACAGGTCTAGATATATACGATGTGCTTATGAGCTTGTAAAATAAAATAAAATGACATGTACCAGTATGCTTGGCTGAATATTGATATTATTACATCAAGGAAACTACAGAATCAGCGGAGTAAATATTCTAAAATATCGTTCTTGAGTACGTCTGACTGAGCACCATGGTAACCGTTTCTCATTTCCGACCGTTTGTTGATCGTAAATCAGAATTTGTACAAACATGAACCGCGTCTGCCTCTATGTTTAAAGGTCTTCATGTGTTCTCAGCATTGTAAGAGGAATTGATGTCGGCGACATTTTTTTATTTAAATACCCTGAATGTTAGATGACTTTAAATGTTCGTCATGGAGGGGACTTAGAGGCACTCTTTATACAAACACATGAGGCAATCGTTTCTTTTTCTCCATGATGAAGGAAATCGAGAATATATTCGGAATATTTTCTTTCTTTTTAATCACAAACCTACAGAAACAAACACTTTGTGCGTATTAACTATATCATTATATTGAATGTTAAACCGAACATTTAGGAAGTGTAGTGACTTTCATTTTGGCAGGTAATATGGTAAAAACAACTACAGTAGATCTTAAAACAGTAAACCTAACAATATTGGTCATATCAATGCTGGTACGTTAGACCGAAAGTTGGATCGTTTTCTTTATGTAAATACATGTAGTAATGATAATGTAGGTTTTTATATAGCGCTTACCCACCCAATCTGGGTGCTCAAAGCGCTTTACAATTATTACCCCTGGCTTGGATCTATAGCGGCACAACGGCCCTTTTTATACTTTCCCAACCCCCTTATATTATTACATCAAGGAAACTACCGAATCAGAGTAAACATTCTATATAAAATATCGTTCTTGAGTACGTCTGACTGAGCACCAATATGAATCTACAGATACAGGTTCATCGACTAAAGTTAGTTCAAACCTAAAACAAGTCAAATATTCAAGTCGTGCTGACCAAGATTATTTTAATTCCCAAATAAATCAATTTGTTGACAATAAAAATGCATGTTTGATGAGATAATTACTGTACTCAGAGTGAGTGTATGTCATTAAATGTGTTATCATTTCTTTATTAATGAGGACAGACACAAATGTTTGATTAAATTCAAGAACAGTGCTGAGAATTAATGTCAACCAACTACGATAATTGACGAATGTGAGATAAAATGCTTTATGTATGAATAAGTAATTGACCACTTTGCCTTTCACATTGTACACTATAGAGCAACACTGATTTCCCAGGCCAAGTTTACTCAGTACTCTCTGAATGGAGACTGGACACTGGTTTTTTTTTTTTATTCCTACTGCCATTCCCAAATCACAGTTTCAGAAATATGCGCCTCTTTTATCTTCGTATCATCTTGTGATTGTGTGTATTTATTTCCTGGTTGTATAAATAAAATAAATAAATACGAGGCGTTATCGCTTTGAAGGATGTATGTATGTATGTATGTATGTATGTATGTATGTATGTATGTATGTATGTATGTATGTATGACCATATTAACTATGCAAATTATTCATTAACACTGTATGGTGCATCAACAAACTTGATAGGACATATGTGTTTTCTTATGGTTAATGTATGTACTAAATTATGTTGAATTTGTAGTATGTATTCTTAAGATATAGCCTAATTACCAAAAATAATTAATTTTGCAAATTATTCATTAACGCTGTGAGATACATCAACGAATTTTATAGGACAAATGTATGTTGTTATGTTTATCGAATATACTAAATTATATTGAAATTGAAGTATGCAGTCTTAAGATATTGCGTAATTAGTTGATTTCATTAATATGCAAATCTCTCTAATTAAACATTAACAGATCTGGCTCAAAACATTATCAGGTCTAGCTATTACCCTAAAGATTATATATTTCAAATTTCATTACAATTGAGCCAGCCGATTTTTAGAAAATGATGACACAGACAGACAGACAGACAGACAAACAGACATTCACCTTTTAATACCTCCCGTACCCTTACGGGAGGTAAAAAGAGACAAGCGTAAACTATAGATTGCAAATCAATACTAATTCAGTAAAACTTTGAAATGATCCTACAAGACAAACACCTTTCTAAATTAATACGATACCCGTAATCATACAAATATGTCTAACACGTATGCAGAAACGAAATAAAATGAATATCCATCATATTAAACATATGTTATATACACACTTGCTCTACTCAATTATTTTTTCAAACGAATCTGTTGTCGTAAAGATGTTAAGTTAGACCCAGCCACTCAACGTAGAAGTATTGGAGACATTCCAACCATTAATCAAGGTTGATAACTTATAAGCCCAACAAGGAAACTTTGATAATTTATAAGCACAGCACGGGAACTTGTATGAACCCAATTTTGATTACTTAAGACCCATGCCTTGTATTGTCTACAACGTTGCATGTTTGTCTATGAATGTCATAAATGTGAACGTATCTTAGATGTTCATACTCCCTTGGCACCATAACTGGAATGATGAGATAAAAGGTTAGGAAATTGGTAATTATGAATGGTGTATAGAATACGGTGTCAGTAGTGGTGTACGTACCAATACCAAAAAGATGTCTTTTGGGCATTATATATTTTCATTTTGATTAAAAATAAGATTGATAGCTTCATGATTTATGTAAAGCAAGCTTTTCTGGTGTATTTAAATTAGACCATATTCGCTTTCTATTCATAACGTACCTCGAATTCCTATTCCTCGACATACACGACGCCGTCAATTCACCGTTTTGGAAGTAAAAACGTTATCTGGAATTCTATGCAACTATGAAATACGCTGACTTCATTTAAGATAGACGATCGATACACTCTGAATTACATTAAATGCATCCTGTATTATTCCATGTTATGTTTGTAATATTAAACTCTATATGTGATGGAAAACAAAAACAAACTGGAATTCTATACAGGGATGAGTAACCCTTGTGTGTATTATGGTAAAGAAAAATATCAGTTCGTTAGAAATTCATACATGGTGTATCAGTTAGTTAGAGAGGCACACATCTCATAGGGTACAGACAATCACAGTTAAGATTGACTGATTAAATTCACTCAAGACAGTGAATTATCATCAAGGTATGGAGTGATTAATACCATAGACGTTTAAATGAGCTATGTCCGATAGTTAGTGTTGCACATGGCCATTAGGTATTTCATGAAGCTCATGACCCAGAAGACAGTTAATCATTTCAACCACCATGTCGTGACGTAAATCTAAAACGAAACAATTTTTTTCTTCTTCACAATGTGAGCTGCTGTCCTAGATACTATTCAGAATACTTAGAAGACGAACTTATACATGTCAGATACATTACGTTTTAACTACACTAAACAGAAATCTTGCTTTTTTGAGTAATTTAATTTCCGCTCTCAGACTGATATCAATACCCTATTTCGTATTTTCAATGCTTTATATGAGCACAAATCTTCTGTGACAGATATCCCCAAATAAGATAGGCAAAGAATTATTACAAATGGAAAATACCTTGAAATGAAAAGCCACACAATAATACGCAGTAAAAATACATTCTATACAACCTCATATCCTAAAAGCATAATTAAAGACATTTAAAAGTTCCAGAAGGGATTGTGTATTATCTGAAAAGATTTGTTTTTCTCTCAGTTTACATGAATTTGAAGGACAAATATGGATTGTGTGGCGATTTCCTTCAAATTAACTATGTAATCCTCAAATCATAGGAATTTAATGGGGGGCTCAGTGGAAGCCGATTTGATCCATCTCAGAATTGCAGAGATCGATCTGTTTTATCTGACATGATTGGCACTCGTGTCGTATATCACTCCATTAGTGGAGTCTTGAAAGGGCAAAAGCTTATTGCGTTAAGAGTTGACATCCATAGACAAACACGATACCTCGAGGAAGAAGTCTTCAAAGTAAAATCATTGAAAATGAACCCATTGGTGCCTCTTTTCCATAGTTGCCTCTGATATATGTTTGGGTTACTTTGCAGGGCCAATGGAGAACGGTATGATGAACATAGTTTCCCTACACCCACACCTTCTAGGAGTAAATTTAAAGGAATAATGTAACTCTACATATACGAATGCGGTTACGAAAAAAGAGACTATTAAGACCTTAGGGCGACGCTCACTCTGTTTAGTAGATAATCTGGTGCCTCGTACTCTCACATTGCTTCCTTTAGCAAAATGATTATATTGAACTATTAGTACAATCCAAACGATGTGAAATCTTAAACTAAAGAGACAAAACTACCTTTTCTATCACACATGATGGTGAACCTGGTAATTTGTGCTGTGTAGGTAGGTATACTACCACACTGCTACTGAATACACAAACATAACGTTACATAGTTCAAAATGTTGTTTTATAGAATAACTGATTCAGTACTGAATGAATATATACATGAATAATAAATGAGTGAATGTAACGATAAGGACATGATAAGGTTGGAAACAACTGTATCATGCTTATAGTAAAAGATTACAGTACAGCTGATTAATGTATTTGATACGCAAAGTCTAAGACTAAATGAAGTCTTATTTCGTTTACAGGATCAATAACCAGTTGGTATTTTCGGGGGAGGGGGAGGGGTGGTGATTATGTTTATGCACAATAAGAAGTAATTGTATTCTTCTTACAAGTGCATTGTGAATTATCACTTGACATTGGCAGATTTCAAACACTGTATTGAGGCGTGCTAAAGATGAGATTTGATAACCTTAGAATAAAGTACATAGTCGAGAAAACCCACACGTTATGCTTAAAGACGTGTATTACTGTCATCGTGAAATGAAAACATTGACATCCTCAGTATATCAAAATAGTTGAATCTGTGGTGTATATTGGTATTTACCAGAGTAAAAAAGCTAATGTACTCAAATTATGCCACATGAACCATTTCTATTGTTTCTTCAATAAAGATAACCCATACTTCTGTTGTGATTTCGCTAGTGATCAATTCAGAATATTTCGTGAATGATCATTAATTCAGACCAGTTTATCTGCAACTCTCCTAGCCTCTACTGATAAAGTAAAACAATTTAATAGTGCTACATAGGTATGTATGTATGTAAGTACTTATTATGCAAAACACATATTTAATTAGGATATACCGAGTATATATTGTGAATCGCCATTTTCAATTGCGACCCTTGTAACATCTGTCATATTGACGTTGTCAAATGGAGGCATGCGTGTTCATTATCCATCTCTTAATATCTGTACTTCTAAACTAGGACGCAATAAATTTTCGTCGTAACATCTTAAAAATGATGGGTCATTCGGTCTGTTAAAAAATGATACTTTCATTTTGTAATTGCACTGTAACATTCTCAATGAATGTCTTAGAAATGACAATAAAATCAGAAGGAAACTCATCATTTATTTGATTAATATTCCAAAATATTACTAAAAAAATGATAATTGTCAGATACATTCTTATTAGGTCTCCATCGTACAATCAGTGAGACTGTGGTTTTGTTTCTAATTTATCATAGAGGGCGTCATTTTAAAAAGTTATTTTGCCAGGAATATAGTTTTCGTCTGGTCACGAGAAACATAGAACTAAGTACGCCCGTCCGTCCGCACAAGTTGTACATGCATGCCAATACAAACCGGCGTTTAAACGTGTTTCCGTTTACATTGCTCAAAATAAAGCTTTCTATATGATTGAATTAACAACAATTCTAATCTAACTTAAAGTGAACGCGTTATACGAATTTACACAGTGCAAATTGCTTTATTCAAGCTTAAAGGCTTGAATAATATGCAAATTACTTTTTATGATCACATCCCTATAAGGAACTACATTATATCGATTGCGGCCCTTGTAATACTTGTCATTTCTAATATGAAAGCATATATTATCAATATCTTTTAAAAGTATATTTCTAAACATCCAATATCAAATGCAGATGGAAGTTAACGTAAAAGCATGTTTCCATTTGATTATAGGCACTCTTAACTTGTTTTTTTTATTAAAGAATTGATGTTTCCCTTACTTCAATCTAACTTAAAGGTGAGGTGTCATGCAAACATACATACCAGGAATTACTTTCTTCAAATAAGCCTGGAAAAGGCATGGTTAATGAGCAAACCTACTTTTAATGAACATAGATCACGTAAGAGATCACACTTTGTCAATCACTGTGAGGTGTAATAGACTGCCTATATTGATGTAGCATATCCCCAGGCTATAGGCACAGGAGTTGTCTTCAAGTCTTGATAGCGCTATTTAGAATATTCATTAATACACGTACGCTTACCATGATTGCTATCCGAATATCATTCACACTCAGTAGAAGATAACTATTATTGTTTATGTTACATCACCAAGCGTAGTTATCAATAAATGAATTTGAAAGAGCAGATAGAATCCCCCGATATTGCCATTTCTCGTTGATTCTACAAAATATTACTGTAAATCTCCAAGGGCCCCACATAATTGAAAACACCTAACATAGTATTAGCTAACAACTTGTTATACATTGTGTAATACGACGCCTGAACTTTTAACAAGAAGCGTTTCCTACGAGACAGGGTTATTATTTCCTTAAAACACGATGGTATCGCGTTTCGTTTTTAATTGAGGTATAGATGAATGAAACATTTTGTAGACAGTACTGTGTATTTCAAAACGTCACATTTATAATCTTATCAAATCCCTAATTACGGCTATCCTTGGAGTTCCAATATACTAGGCCATGTAACTGCATTTAAAGTTGAGAATATCACCTTATTTGATGTGGATTCTGAAGGGAATTAAAACGAATAACAATTTATACATATGTTTGTGTGTGTGTGTGTGTTTGTTTGTTTGTTTGTTTATGTGTGTGTGTGTGTGTGTGTGTGTGTGTGTGTGTGTGTTTGTTTGTTTGCGGGTTTTTTTTTGCGTGTGTTTGGTAGTGTGTGTTTTGTTTGTTTGTTTGTTTGTTTGTTTGTTTGTTTGTTTGTTTGTTTGCTTGTGTTTTCTGTCTCTGTCTATCTGTCTGTCTGTTTTGCTTGCGTGTGTATGTGTATGTGTCTGTGCACGTGTATATGTATGTCTATATTAAATAATAATAATAATAACAATAATACTTTATATATATATATATATATATATATATATATATATATATATATATATATATATATATATATATATATATATATATATATATAATGAAATGAAGATGAAAATTGAATACAATTGTGAACCGACACTTTTACTTCAATTTGTGTTGGAATTTAAAAGTTAACTAATTCAGTTGCATTGTTATGTATTAATCCAATTTTAAATTGAAAAATAAACCATTACGAATACGCAAACTTATATTTGTCATGTAATAACATTATTTCCACGTGAGATAAGTAATTAGAAAGTCCGTTTAAACAGAATAATCTTCTTATTTAAATGCTTAGATTATATATGGAGAGGTATATGACCCTACAGTCTGTTTCCAGTAAATTATATGTTGCATTCGGTAACTAATTATTATAATATGAAATATTTATGATTCTCGTTATTCAAAGAAGAACAACTCCTTTTTTTTTAGATTTTATTTTTCGCAATGTAATCCATGTTGAGCATTTCACGTTTGGACTGAAAATATTGTTGATGAAGCTACAGCAAATCACCAACCTAGTAATATGCAACACACCTAGAGGGATACTAATGTGTGCAAATTTAGCAAAACTCTGTAAGACATATACAAACATCCAGAATATAGAAAATGGCAGCTGTATTGAATACCATTAACTATGACGTCATAGGTACTTTGGGCATTTACAGAACCATGTATCGATATTACAAGGTCAAAGGTCGTAGATCATAATCTGTTCACAGAATTGGGAGTTGGCCCTTCCTTAAACCTTTCTTAGATATTCTATCATTTTGAAGTGAAATTGTGCAGAAAATGAGGATCTTAAAGATGGAAATAGGTCTGGCCGAAGCTATATTTTGGTGATTTCCTAAAATTCAGGGATTATACATTCCTTTTAACCCTATTCCCATTACAGTGAAATTACCTTAGTTCAACTTTGCACATGTCATCTTTCTAGTGGTATACCCACTAATGAAAATCAAAAGGAAAGAGGGTTATTAACAGTCGTACGTCAAGGGGTTACATTTGTTCTTAGTAACTTTGAATAACAAAGTGTGAAACTGAATACAGTATTGCTCATTTTCTTACGGCTGTGGATAGCTATATTGTTCTAATTATTTTATGTGAATCGATAAAATTAGGACACTTATGAACAGTATAACATATATTGTGATCATCCAGAGTTGTAGTAGGAATGCTTGGTAAAACGTTAATCGTTTCTACATAATTATAATCGCTGCCACGGGTGTATGTACATCTTTGTATCCTAACCTTTGTTAAATGTGGGCATCGTCGGTATTCGCACGTATGCGTATAATGAAGTTAATTTTATACCATTCCGTTATAAGACTTTATCCGTATGTGATAAATTTGATTAGTAACACGGAATGTACAATATGAACAGCTTCAATGAATGGTAGATTTACGTGACAAGTTCATAACAATTTTCCCTTTTCGAACTTTGTATAGATCATTCACTATGGCGCTAATATAAAGCATTAAGTGTGTTATTTGTGAAAAAAGGCTTTTACAGTTAAGCATAATCTGAAACTGTATTGTAACCTTTTTCAATTTTGCGAGAATGTGCGTGATGTTTGTGCGATTGTATGTAGCAATAGGTTATGGTAAAGATTGGTCAACGGCTCTGTAATCTTTATAATTAATCTGCTTGATTCCATTCGACATAGACAGCTTTGAGAATGAAGTGAGCAGAGCTAGCAAAGCTCTACATTAATGCAATAAACAGAGGTAATGGGATAAATGCTCTTGTTGGAAAGTGAAATGGTTTTGTGGCTTACACATTAAGAATCTAGATAAGTCATTATTTTCGGATCAAGTCAGTTCTCTGTCATGTTGACCTTTCTTCTTGAAAATTATGTCCGCAGGAACTGATCATTGCCTTCCTGATTATGCACCTGGCGTCTTTTTCTATTAAAATTGATAATTAGTCCAATTCCCTATTTCCGTTCAAAACAAATATGCCATCAGCTAAAGGTAGTGACCTATATCCACGAGTCATGAGTACTTTTGATTTGTGACTTTCATACAGGATTTACTTTTATTTGGACCAAATGAGGTTTATTATTAGGGTTAACTATCCTTGACAAATGTATTGACAACTGAAGTGACTTCAAGTTGAACTAAGTATACATGGATTAAATAAAACAATGTAAACTCTAGCTTGCTTCCCATTAACAGCTTTATAGAAGGAGATATATTTATGATGATTAAAACTGTCAGTATTATCAGTATAAATTAAATAACAACTGCATAATTATATTTCAAGTGAGTAAATGATGCTATGGGTCTCAGCGACCCTGGATGTAAAATAGTGTATTTATGATAATAATAAATCTGGTTTAATGTAGAGTTTTTGCTTTGTTTGTAATATTCCTATTGTGTTCAACATACCACTCTGAGCTTGAGTTTAAACTATGAACACGTTGCTTGATGGTGAGATTGGCATGCTTTCTGCATACATAAGTAGTGCGTAATTTAAGATTAAAGCGTTACACCACTACATGTTTTATACTAACGTCACGAGTAAAGTGACTGTTTTCCCCACATGTACCATCACAATATTTACCTTGTCAGCTTTGGTTCATGACTGCTAAAAACTGACGCGCCTACAGTTTGATATATTACGTCGTTTCCATTAAGTAGTAATAATATTGATATACCAACAGAATAACCGACTACATACGTACACAAGTACTATATGTGAGAAGAAAACGAGTGTTGCATCAGCATAAAAGAATACGCTATTTAAGAATACCGAGAAACCAATCCAATCAAATATAACTTGCCAATGTTTTACGGTGTGTTGGTAATATGTTATGTTGCATTGATATTGCATTGGGGACATTACTATTCCGAGTAATTGCTTGTCCGTATAAATTGTATCGTATGTATAATGAGTGTGCCAGGCACGAACCTTTTTTCATCGACATCAATTTAACTAGATTTTGAACGGAATGAATTCCTTGGCAGGGCAGTTAAATTGCCTTTTTAGTTTTAATTAAAGTATTCATATTCACAAACTGATATTGTATTACTATATGCAAAAAAAAAACTCACCAAAATTGAAGTATTGAAAGAGATACGGTATTATTAGATAGGAATGTATTGACACTAAACTTCAAACACGGGTAGTGTCAAATTAATCATTACTATATACTAGGACTACAATAAACAATCCATTCACATACTTGTACATCATGTTCCGTACAAAATCCTATTAGTATAGCTAGGCTCATTGCCTACAATTATCTTTTCGTGAAATAACAACAAGACCAATGACCAAACGACTAGAACGAGTTATTTAATCGATGAATCGAAGCTAAACATCAAATGGTGCATTGGCTTTGTTAACGCTGGGAAATAGCTTTAAAACATTGAACAATTAGGAAAATTGTAGACTCTCTGTTTGACTAGCTATGTGATGTCTATATGTATCTACTTTGCCAATCGTTATATATAGGAATATACAGGAAAAAATCTGATACTGGGCTTTTCGGCCTCTAAATCATATCGTTGTCAGCCATATTCAGAGCTGCGTTTGTATTAATGTCTAGAGTTGAAGGTCAAGAGTCAATGTCAAATTTGTACGGTAAGTTTTCCCACAGTTTATCAAGTTGTCACTCAAAGGACTGGACACTTGGTGCAGAGACCACTGATTGTGGCAAACTGTTCCACATATTTACACTTTTGTTCACATAGTAATACTTTCGTATGTCAAGCCTTGTATGTTCTTTGAAAAGCTGGTACTGGTGCCCTCTAGTTGTACCGACATTGAACCTAATAAAATCAGTGTACACTTGAATAATATATATCAATGTTTACTACGCTGTCTGATATTTTTCTTTCATCTGTCATACACATCCATCGTCTACAATCAGGGGTGCAAAAATGCCATAGGGTATTTCAAATAATAAACTTTGGAGCAGAAAAGGACGTAAGCTTACAACCAAAGAGATTTATATACGAACCTAAATACTCTACGTTTTGCTACATAAATTCTTCACATCCAAAGAAGTTATATATTGGGTTCATAAATGGCATACACAGCCAGCTGACGCCTTGTCATAACTTCTTTTTTTTATTGTGTGTGTAAACGATCACGGATTGGTTATAGTTAATACACATCTTGGAGAAATTACTTAACCAAACTGATTAATTTTTTTGTTATTTAAATCTTTAATATCAGCATCATATTTGTATCCACATCAGCCATTTAATCGGGGGATGGGGAATGGATATCACTAATTAGGGACAATTCCCTAGATGATCATTCCATGAAATTGATAATGCACTTGATGTTCCCTCTTGTATTACTGTCTGACTGAAATCCAGGTACAAATGATATACTGTAGGTAGTCTTTTGGGGATATCACACACTGTCTGATTTCGCCGTGCAGTATTATCCATGACGCCATGCTAATATATTGGTTTATGCAAAGATCGCAATAGGTTATATCTTCCAACGGTTGCTCTTTGTGGTCCGCGGTAGATCCTGTAATTGGCGTTTCTCTGAAGTGAAGAAGAGGCTACGACACTGAGACGTTCAACAAAATGCAAACGACTAGCTGGCAGTCGAACAAAGATACGCACACACACACACACACACACACACACACACACACACACACACATACGTGCGTGCGTGCGTACATACATACATACATACATACATACATACATACATACATACATACATACATGCATGCATGCATATAAACATGCATGCATGCATGCATGCATGCATACATGCAAGCACTCACGCACGCACACACACATTCATACATGCAAGCATACATACATACATACATACATACATACATACATACAATACATACATACATACATACATACACACTAACAAACAAACAAACAAACAAACTGGTAGGTAAAACAAATGAAAACTTGGGCTAGTAAAACGCCCTAACCATTTTGGAACCAGGCAATAATTACGTATATAAAGATGATTTCCATGCAAATTCTCGTAATGATAGTGTCAGTCTGATTAAAGCAGGAATAGATGGTTTGATATGACATTATGTATGTATGTATGTATGTATGTATGTATGTATGTATGTATGTATGTATGTGTATATGTATGTATGTATGTATGTATGTATGTATGTATGTATGTATGTATGTATGTATGTATGTATGTATGCATGCATGCATGCATGCATGCATGCATGCATGTACGTACGTACGTACGTATATATATATATATATATATATATATATATATATATATATATATATATATATATATATATATATATATATATATATATATATATATATATATATATATACATACATCTAGATACAAATGTCTTTTCATGTGGGTTGATCTATTGATCTTCTAGTCGTTCTAAACCAAAGAGACCGTTAAATTCACACGTTTTGAAAGGATGCAATCAGACAAAACTACGTTACTTGTGTAACGGATGGTGTATTGAGCTACGGCTGGCTTTGTTTCCGGCTCGGTTAATCCGCAGTGTCATTAGCATGAACGGAATAATACGATTCATAACCAGTACGATGAGTGGAAATACTCTCAATTTATTTCGAAGCCGTAAAACGCGAAAAGTTATTAACCTTGCTGGTTACAGTTGCTATTCATCATACAGGCGGTACGTAAATACAAACGAGAACAGACTTGCTGTGCTTACATACTACTTTGCGTATTCGTTTGCTGCAAAGGAATGAAACAACATTCTTGACAGCCAACCAGTGTAGAATGCATCATGCATAACCTATGGAAATCATTGCTATTGGTATTGTTGGTTATAAGTACATGTAGATGAACAAATCGCTCATATCTCAGAGTCTGAAGAATTGCTCATGATTAGTAATTTATGACGAAAACGACGGCCAGTATTCATATGTTCTAGCCTTGCAGTCTCCCCATTTATCTTCCCGAAACGTTCAGTGAACTAGTTCAATAAATATAACGATTAGAATTATATTATTTTGAAAAAGTCCGTAATATTTATTTGTGTCAACCCCTTCGCCATTTGGCTCTCATTTACATGATTTTATGATGACACAAACTTTGAAATATTAAGAGTCAACTATATTTTAGTAAGCCTGGTACGTGCGAAATACCGATGTCATAAACCCTTTTTATATCGCGTTTCCAGATACAACTCGAATTATGAATGCCAAAATCATATCATTATTATTGCTGCGGTTCCTGTCCATCAGACGGAATTGAACTTGAACTATCACTCAAATTACTTGTGGGGGAAAGTGGTCACATTAAGTTGTATTATTGATGTGACAAAGTTCTATAAACTCAAGGTAACATATTGTCACAGTACAATGTGTTCTTAAGAGTATTACAAATATGACTGTAAGGGCTATTTATTACTAATGTGATTATCAATGCAATCTTGAATTATGATTGAATTATACTAATTAGTAATGTAGATTGATTACAGCCTACTTAAAAAGATACATAAAATATCGATACAATAATAAACTGACGTTGGCCTAGTTTTATACATTTTCTGTATATTGTATGATGGATCCATGGCTTCGAATTGCATGATATGAAGACCAATATATACTCACCTATAACACACGTGGTATTTGATATCTTTTTTTCGCAGTTTATCAGAAATATGTAGTATTTGGACAAACTATTTTCAAATTTTTCAAGAGAAGAAAAATAAACGAAACTGAATACGATGAGTTAATCCATACCGTACACGAGTAGAAGATAAAACAGTTACAAAATACCCTATAAACCAGACAAATAAAAACAAAAGGCGAAACAGCCATGATATAATACAAATAGAAGGGTACATGTCACAGCGTAACATGTAAATACAGAATGTATAAATGGTTATATACATTAAGTGAAGTTTATGTTATATACACTTTTAACAAGAAGTACAAATAATCTACTATTTGACCCAATGCAAAATCTCGGAAAGAAGGATATTTTGTCCATTGTCTCGAGGGATATAAAACATGTAAAAGTTTTTTTAATGTGTCGATAAATCTTTTAAAAGGTCATATTTGCGTGTTCAAAAAGGTCTGGTCGTTCATGTGTGATATTTAATGCAAGGTAACAACCTACGGCTTTGATATTATCTCCCTGTCAACAGCCCATGTGAGAAGTGACGAATACGTGCAGAATCAACTTCAGCATGCAAATGTTGGTGTCATCACCTTTCACTGGGCCTTCAAACATGTACACATAGCTAAGTCTAAATTCATGTAATTTTTGTACATATTGAGTCGTTGTAAATTAGATATATTGATACTTTATAGCAATAGTACTTTAATAAAGGGCGATTGTGCAGTTAAAACATTTTTAGTTTTGCGTACAGGTGGATTAGTGATTATTTGAATTACAAAGCAAAGTAAACGATGTCAGTCTTTTGTGTTTAATTAGAGTGTCACCATTATTTGGTTGTGTCTGAAGTGAAAAGGTTAACATAATTCATTGCAAATCACTATACCACTATCATCATTGAATGTTATTGATTGAAAAATCAAAGCATCTCAGCCTGTCTTATAATTAAAATGACTTAAAGAATACGTCATGGAAATAAAAATAGAAAAAAAGACAAGATCGAAATCGGCGTTCACCTGACAATAATTGGGCGAACGCTAAGTAGATTTACCGGTAGCCCCCCGGCAGTGATAAGAGATTATTTCGAGACGCGTCAATTTTCGATTTTCCTCGAGACAGTAATCGAGTTGAGTGTTTACAAGTGTTAGGCGGACCAGTCAATTAAAAGACGGACTGCTTTCAATTTCTTGATTTAAATTGTATATTGTTGTCGATATATAGAGCTGTAACGTTCAAAATGCCAATGGATATTTTCCTTTTCCATCGATTCAATTGTAGAAAATTTGCATACGCTATTGAGTACTCGTCAGTGTAAAGGAAATGGTTATTTTCTCTCGATTGTGGATTTCCCCGCAGGCTGATTTGTTAAGATCAGTCAAATGCACATCGTGAAAAAAGAAACAACCTGCGGACATGCATATATATCTCAGCGTCATACGTTGAATTGCTTCAAGAAAGAAGACGTTTTAAACAGTTGCAAGACGTGGGTGTATAACCTTACCACAAGCATAATGGTCGGCAATGTGTAATGAGTCAACAATGAATGGCACAAAGATAAATGTGTGAAAGAATTGTTTTGATATGTATGTATGTATGTATGTATGTATGTATGTATGTATGTATGTATGTATGTATGTATGTATGTATGTATGTATGTATTGATGTATGTATGTATTGATGGATGGATGGATGGATGGATGGATGTATGTATGTATGTATGTATGTATGTATGTATGTATGTATGTATGTATGGATGGATGGATGGATGGATGGATGGATGGATGTATGTATGTATGTATGTATGTATGTATGTATGTATGTATGTATGTATGTATGTATGTATGTATGTATGTGTGCATTATGTTGCGTGTAACTAAGGACGTAAATAAACATCTGAGTAATAATATTCGTGTCGTCTAGATAAGTAGAATTGGGTGACAATGTTGACGACGCGCGTGTAATACAATATGGCTGTATACAGTATCATCAAAGTCATCGTCCATATTATTCACAGAACGTACTTGTCCTTGGTTTTGTGACAACTAGACCTGTTATGCACCACTTGCAATTGAAGCTAGATTTCTCACTCTTATAAACCTATATTTATAAATTTTTGAACAATAATGTTCATGATGCATTTACTTAGCGTCAACCATGACGTGAGCAGAATGTTATTTTACCAATAAGTTGATGTTTCCTTGTAAAATAAAACAAGAAGAAGGGTGTGAAAGGTAAGTGGAAAACACGAGACAGACAGGATTGGTGAATCTGTTTGTGTAATCTCAATTTGCAAGCAACCCCTAGCGTGTAAAAATGAAAGCTGCACATGTAGCTCATCAGTGTCGGCAGCCTATTGATATTCTGCAAGCAGCAGGCTCCTGTCATCAGGATACGTCAACAGAATTTATGTCACCACTCAACATCTTTCTTTGTAGGAATCAGGTAGTCCCGTAAAGCATAGCGAACGGAAGTAATTACCTTCGGCGCTAACCAACTGGCATAATGTACTTGTCAAAGGCAAATATAATATTATCTCAAAATTTTTCCACAAGGTCAAACAACAAAATGACAACCCGATAAATCGTAAATAAACCTATAAACAAATAAATTACAATTTTGTTTTCAGAGTCAGAAACAGGTGATTTAGCGATAGAGGGTTGTGTACCAACTTGCAGGGTAGTCTATCTGGTATTTGATTATACACAATTATGGATTGTGAAATATTACTATCCCATGTATTTATGCAATACCATCATTAACTCTAGTACATTCTCTTGTATTTATTATTTACCAAAGACCAACTGATTGTTATAGAACAGGTCAGACGACATCTGCTGTTTTTAATAAGACACGTTTGGTTAATTTATCTTCGAATTCGACGAGATTTTAGGTTTTTCAATCAGAAAGTTATCGACAGCCTGTTTATGTAAACGAGTACTGTTACCCATTATCACGTGTTCATGACAAAAATCATTATAGTAATCCCATCCCGCATACCTCGGCATAACTCTCCAAGAAAGTTGGCATTTTCTACGGTAGCTCTGTTTAACCCTGTAGCACATATCGTCATGTTAATGAACAAATTCTATATGAATACCACTGTCAGCACAAGTCACTTTGTAGTGACGTGGTTATAGAGCACGTCTTTGGATAGATAGATACAGAACTAGAGGTAAAGTGATCAAGACCTGGTCAAGGTATTTACTGCTCGATTTGGGACTGTCATTTTGTTACAGAACGAGTCTTTGCCAGGTTCGTGAATTGGGAAAACATCGGATTATTTGGCCGGGATGTGCGGGATGGGATTTCTATAGTGAATCTTGTAATTAACAAGATAATGGGTAAGAGGTCACATAACAGAGCTGTAAATAGCAAGGTTGATTTTCAGGTGAAAAACCTAAAAGCTCGTCGAATTCGAAGTATAACATCGTTATGGTACACGTCCTCGGACATTTACTGTTGTATTAGGCTGCGCAGAAAGCACTGTTGAAACAATGGAGACGGGTTCGAGAGGAGTATAGCTTATTGAAATTTACCACTCAGAGTCATCAAGTACTATTTACCCAAAGTATTAAATAAAATCTAACAAATTATATTATTAATAAAGCATACACGGAAGTTGGCGTTGGCTTATGGTAATAAATTATTGGCTGCTTCATGTGTTTGACAGGTGAATTATGATGGTATGATTGTAGTTATTTTGGTTTCAAGCTGGCTAAAACAGGCAAATAAAACAGTTAATCAATATAGATAATTTAAGAGGATGGACTCATTACCAAAGGACTTTTTGTGAATACAGAATATTTCAGGTAAAATGCGTCTTCAATCAATATCCTCTGAAAATAATAGTTCTCAAGGGCTTGTTGTTGGTCTTTTTGAAATAATAACTGACATTTGGGAGGCTAATCGTTTACATTTCTCCCATTGATTTTATCTTAGAATGGGTTTGAGTTAATTTGAGCAAAATGATAGATTGGCATTCAACGTAAAAAAAAGAATTGACATGAGTAACCTTTATGTGCATGCGACATCGATACACTTATATAACGAAAGATTCACTATATGTCAACCACATCGATTGATGGCAAAAAAGTACCTTACTACAGTGTAACCCGACAAATTGTAGGCTTAATAGCTATTTCTATTAACACATTTTAAACCTGATAAAACTTGATGTTGCATTATGTGTATGGTTAAAGCTAGTTGGTGATAGTTAGGAATTCACAATTTATTGACATTACAAGAAAATCTAATAAAATCGATTATTGATGTACAGCAGCAATTTTAATAAACATAAGTTTTCTACCTGATTAGGTAATATTCATATTCCTATGGAATAAACAACACTAAATACAAAGTAGTGATGATGTGGGCTTTGTGCACCTGCTGCCTGCTTATAGTCATTCGTGACGTTCGATTCCTGGCTTCAATAACTATTTATAGAATAGTTTCTCATCAACAGTATGCATATCTATTGCGTTAGCAGCGTATTAAAGATGGCGTCCATCTATGTTGCGATTTCAAACTCGACTTATATCACCAACTCCGAGGATGAACCTGATATACGTAGATCTAGACCGATATAGCAGACGACCGGAAACAGGAACATTCTTATTTCATTTAGCTACATCCGCTAAGGCTGTCAAGTAAACATTTTGATTAAAACTATATGGATTTTTTCATGATGCTGTAATATTGGGTAGGCAATATATATATTTATAACACACCATCTGCGTGAGTCGTGTTGCGATTGGTCAATGCCCTGTCAAGTGGTATGCGTAATTTGAATACTGTTGCCCGGGAAATGACGATCTATTGCCCCATAGGGCAATAGTTCCATGAATGAAAAGTAGAGTGGACTATTGCCCGCCCATTGCGCATGCGTGAGCGTCTTCCTTGCAGACGACAAATATTCAGACGGGTCAATGGCCATGGCGGCAAACGATAATTCACGTTTTCGGAAAGTGTCTGAAGAAGATCTTGCAGAACTGGTGTCACACAAAGATGCTAAGCGCACAAAATGTGTTATCAAAAATACTATGAGTAGTTTAGAAAAATACTGTGTGGAAGTAGGAACGGTATTGCCTGTAGTGGAGGATAATCCTACAGAACTGTGTACGCTACTACGTAATTTGAGATGTGTTATAAAACAAATGTCGACTGGCCTCTTGTTCGGGCAATAGCATACGTCAGTTCCCCCCTCGGGCCTGTCGATCACCGCAACATCAACCTATTTCCCTTGGGCTTCGCCCTCGGGAAATAGGTTGATATGAGGTGATCGACAGGCCCTCGCGGTGAACAGACGTATGCTATTGCCCTCATGGCCAGTCGACATTTGTATAATATAATATATATTAATATATATATATATATATATATATATATATATATATATATATATATATATATATATATATACTTATATATATATACTTATATGTATATATAAGTGTCTCATGTGAGAGAACAGTGCTCAATATAACATTAGTAGCTAAGCATTATGCACTTATTCATTGCATAACAAGATGGTAGGACCAAACTACACCTTATGAGGGTTTTTCCTAGCAGTTTTTGTTTCAGTATTGATTATGCATAGTTTTCAATTAAACAAAAAATATAGCGTTTCGTCTAATTTGTTTAAGCCCCTGTTTGAGTGACGGCCCACTTAATATTGTGTGGTTGATTCTTTTCCTTCAGGCTCCAAATGTGTTTGACATTACTTCATGCTAAACCGAAGTCTTTTATGAGTAAATGTATTCTTATCGTTTGAAAATCGCTGTTTGAACGCATTCTCTGTATGTCCGAAATACATTTTTGTGTAATTGTTATTCGTTGTGACTTGTTCACTGTATACTACATTGGTTGATAGGCAATGTGACAGCTTTTTCAAACAAACTTTTGTTCGAGGGAGATGCTGGATACTCGATAACGTATTACACACACAATATATATATATATATATATATATATATATATATATATATATATATATATATATATATATATATATATATATATATATATATATGAAAATATATACATATATGTATATATATATATATATATATATATATATATATATATATATATATATATATATATATATATATATATATATATTAACTTCTTTGGCAATAGGCGATTACGAGGTATCTACTGAAGTTCATGTAGTCATTAACTCTAATCTCCTCTGGGTTCTTAATTATATGACTGTGTGACTTGACAAGGGGTAACTGAACCTTTGAAGTTGCTAAATGAAATAACGTTTGCCACAATACTTGATAACCAGTACCATGGACATGGTTTTTACTATATGATGTAAATCCTACTCCTGAATAATTATATTAATCTAATCATAAGCTTAAAACAACTGGACCCGCTCATAATGACCGCGAATGACTCTATTTATATGTGCTTCTTCCCACCAGTATAAAAGTTTTGGTTTTGAATTAAACAAGAGATAGTTATGATATGACAGTCTCCTAGTAGGAGGACAGTACTGCTATATTACTTCAAAATAATGTATTGAAATTCAGTAGACCTCGACACCATTACTAATATAACAGTTACTGCACTAAACCTTGCTTGTCGCAACAATAAAATAGACATATCTTGACAATTTGTACCCACTAAGTCTTGCTTTTTTGTTCTGGTAGTTATGGTAATTAGATTAATAGATTAATCATTGAAGAGGGAACTTACCGCCGCCATTCGGTCTAATACGACTGTCGTACATTTTTAATATATTATTTAGGTTGTCAATCATTTCAATAGCACCGGGATTTGGATCAAGATTGTATGAATGTACACACCTGTAAGGAAAAAAATACACAAGGTTTTAATGATATGTGACATTAAAAGAGATAATATAGAACATAAATAGTTATTTCAAGGACATGCATTAATTAATTAATTAATTAATTTATTTTTTAAGCCTTCACAAGAAGAGAAACCAACAATTAAAAAAAAGAAAACACGATACAGTACAATCATACAAAATAATATAATGTCAAAACATGCTAAGAATTTGACAACTCTGTGGATCCTTCACATATAAATGCCTTATTGGGCTTTTATTGTGGTAGTAATGTAAAGGGCTTCATACCATAGCAATATTACATTGGGCATAATACAAGTCCTAACTCGCCCCGGATATTAAAAGATATTTGTTTTTATTTGAGCGTCGTCTACCGAAAATGTCGGTGTATGTAAATGATTTATAGTATACATGAGATCAAAGGTTAAATATCATACTGCCTTTCGTTTTGGTTTTAGTAATCATTAAGTATCTACACGTACGTTGAATGCTGTGGAGTCGATGTCAATGTAGTAGGCATGTCTTTATAGCCGACGATGTCAAATATTGATTTCTTGGTAACCACCACTTGGCAATTTATCGACTATGAATAATCCACACAGTTAGCGATAACCTTTATCGAGTTTTTGGAGCACGTATATATATATATGATACTAGTATATGGTTTCAGGAAAAAACTGTGTAGAAGGAAAATGATATTTGAAGAATTGATAATTATGTTTTAGTTTGACACGCTGCGAACATTATGTAACTTTAGAGTTTCCGTTAGGTGGCATGGTGTTTTTTGAAAGCCTTGCACAACGTATTTAATTACAAATTAAACCAAAGAATACAGACACTGATAGCGCGAAAGCATATAAAATGATCAACGTGAACATAAGTTAACACAAACAACAAACATACATCGAAGTCTTTTTTTTTATATCTGATTTATTTAAAACACAGTTGTGACCTAAAATGTGAACTTGAGTTATTTCTTGAAAACATCTGTATAGAGTGATTTGGAGAATGTTCGAGCCTCACACTTCAGTAGTTTTTTCTTTAAGAAACGAATTTAAAATTAAAAGATTTCTAGATGTTTTCCTACGTGATTTAGATATAAAACAAGTTCTGAAAAAAAATGATGACAGTATTGATTTAAAAAAAACTGTCATAAGGGGACGCACTTGAGTTCGTATGCTAAGTTGAAGCCTTGTTGAGATAACCATCAATAATATTTTCTATAAAACGATTCCTTCTACAACAAACCCCAATTATTGTGTATATATAGTTCAATAGTGAATGGATGGAGGGTAAGGAGGTAATGCTACTGCAGAAAAAATACTGTCTCCCATATATGGTGGCTAAGTTCTAGAAGTGACTAATGTGACAGACAGATAAACATTAGAAGGTAGGACAATATAACATTACTGTACGAAAATTTGGCACAAAGGTCTAACACAGATTATAAATACTGCTACGTGCCTTTGACAAAACTTATGCAAATTCTGCAATAACGAACGTTTTTACTTCAAATTAGCGTTTCCATAGAAATAATCATAGATACAATTACCCTTTAGATACAACTACATGTTGATACAATCAGTAATTTGTTGATCAATATCTATCTTACTCACCGCGTGACGCACGTGCTCTTTTTGACTGTGCCTAGTTTTAAGTCTATGAACCTGTTATTGCATAGATAACAAATCCGCAGAGCTAGACGATGCAGTTTTGTTAACAAGGATATCAGTCAGTTAGCTACCAGCAGGTGCATAACATTTAACGATAAACACACAATTAGAAAACTCTGCCATCTCTATTCAACGAGGCAGACTTATTGTCAACCAAACTATATACAACACAGGCCATTAATACCAATTAGAATAAATATGAGGAAATCACGTGACCTGTAACATGTATAACGTTACGATAATACAAACTGCTTCCTTCGTCTACACCTGCTTTTTACACATACGAGATATTCACACATGGAAAGAATTAAGACCTATAACAACGAGAATTCATTTTCATTTAACGTGAAATGTGGTGTTCTAAGTATTAGCTTAACGCCTTTCTGACGCACGAAATCCAATAACCATGTTACTCAACACACGTATAGAGTCGATTTTGTGAATACATAAATCAGCATTATTCTATAGTCACTGGGCCTGTCATTTCAATAATACACTAGAAAGTTCATTTTAAGAGGAGTTATCCAGGCTATCAAGTTAGCTAGCATTACAATTGTATGGTGACACAACATAAATACTTGAGTGCCATGTTACATAAATTATAATTTTGTTAAATCAAGGATAGTAATCTTTGAGACGCATTATCGGATTACATTATTAGATTATGTAACGGTAATTTCCACAGGCTTACATATGTAAATAGGTTTATAAGCTATGTGATTGGTTTAAAACTCAATATAAACAACAATAATTGTGCTCATTTGAATATTACCACTCAAATATTTGTTTTAAGGAAAGTCTGATGGATCGGTATACACGTTATAGACAATATCTATGAGTATATATTTGTCTGTCTGTCTGTTTGTCTGTCTGTCTGTCTGTCTGTCTGTCTGTCTGCCTGTCTGTCTGTCAGTCTGTCTGTCTATCTGTCCGCCCGTCTTTTCGCCCATATCTGTCTTTATGTCTCTCTCCCTGTCCGTCAACACGCCCGCCCGTCTGTGTGTATATAAACCAACCATGCCCATTGACGCACACGTTCAAACAAACACCCGAACACACATTAATGTATTTGTGTATGTATGTTTATATGTATGTATGTATGTATGTATGTATGTATGTATGTATGTATGTATGTATGTATGTAATGATAATGTCGAGGATGTCGAAAACTATGGCTATATGAGACTATTGAATAATGGATTGACGAGGCATATGTTTATGAGCTTCACAATCATAACACTGTGGATAGTTATGGAACGATTTGTTCTTGTAAACTTGTTCCTAGCCTTATCATCATGGGCACACACACATAGCATGATAACATATACACTTAGATTCAGACGTCACCCCTGAAAAATGTTAGTTTTTCACTTTTAACATCATTATGTTTTCGGTGTATTATGCCTTCAACTAATTTCTCCCTAACCATTTTATTGCTAACACAAATACAAGCGAGCTGTCAGGAAGCGGAGACAGTTACAAGGTAATATAATTAGAAAAGTAATAAATGCAATGAAAGTAGTTCATGATAGGTTCTTCATTTACATAGTACACTAGTAGCAATAAAGACATCTTCACTTAATATCCTAAGGAATTGTATATGTAGAAGAGTAATCTATACAGAAGAGAGAAAGTGATGTTTCTTTGGTAGTAGACGAGATACCTCTATCGTGTCTATAAAAAATGAACACTTTACCCTTATTATTTTTCAATTGCGGTATGGCGCGACCTTCATCTGGCGTCTTGCATCTTGGGTATGAATTAATTGTAGACAATATTTTATCGATGTGTACGTATTTTATGAAACTGATAACCATCATATTATCAAATTGTCAACAGTGTTATATATCATTCTAAGTGTAACAGAGCGGAACAAGAACTTATAATATTATGGAAGCTGTTCATCCATATCGGCAACACATATGGTCAAGTATATGACAGGAAAATGAACCCCGGTAATACATATATAGTCTAAACCCTAGGCTAATGCATATGTGTATGACATAACCTAAAAAACAAACTACGGTGGACTATTTTATCTGTTCCAAGATTTCACTATGAAAAATACAGTCGACTTATCGCAGGCTTTAGTGTTATCTCGCAGCGATTTTACTTTGTGACGACCGTTTCTTTCTGCTGAAAAAAAATCAGACCGACAAAACTTATTTCCACCGTTCTTCTGCCGTGAAGAAATGTTAAATAAATCATATTAAGTTGATTGTTTATTGGCAAACACGTGTGGAAATTCAAAATGTCATACATGAAGGTGATAGCCGTTGTTGTGAAGCCACGCCACGTGGAACCAACCACCAGAGCTGTATTGTCACCGTACGACTATAGTGCATCGCTTTCGGTGTTACATTTCAATTTGTTAACTCCCCTCCTTCAATGTACTGAAAGAGGGTATAACCTTGGCCTCCTGTAAATGTTTGAGTACATGACTGATGCGCACCTTTGAATACGTATATTTACAGGCCTTGGGGCGATGCATTCAGAACACGTCTTTGAGCCCAAGGGATGGTGGATTACTGCTAAAAGCGAGCTGTTTCCTAAGATTGTCAACTAGAAGGACATTTGTATCTGTCTGCAAATTCATTGCCGACTCCTGGATGAAATTGACATGTGTTTTTATCTAAACACGTGCCAAATCTGTTTAATACCACTAGCATAAGACTTGAATGTAAATTACTCAACACCGAACTTGGACTTGAATATTTCAGCTTGTGGCTATAAAGGGACCTTCTTGTCGACTTGCGTGACGCAATTGGCTTCTCTATATAAATTTGAATTGCTGTTGAGATGATGAAATGTAATAAGATTGTGTATGTATATGATTTGGCAAGTTTTAAAACTAACTGGCCGTGCATAAAACACGGTGTATCCATGATGTAAAAAGACACCGTATACCGTGGTGATCGAAGTTCTGTTGCACGTAGAGCAAACGAAGAATGGCGTCAACTCGATTATGTTATATATTATACTTTATGTTGTATTGCATTTGTATTGAATTTCATTCTACAACTTACAAGGATCATTATTTTGTGAATTCGTCTTGCTCCATATTAATATCGTGATCATTTGTTCGGTCACTGTTTTACTTTCATATATAAAATTACACTATAACTTAGCTGTTGCGGTTCTACAACGTACTATGTTATGCTTTATCGAGTCGTGCCCTGCCGTATATTGTATCGTTACGCGTATCGTGTCGTGTTGGCTGCGTTGTGTTGTGTTGTGTTGTGTTGTGTTGTGTTGTGTTGCGTTGCGTTGTTTTGTGTCGCGTCGCGTCGCGTCGGGTTGCGTTGCGTTTTGTATTGTGTTGTACATGTGTTGTGTTGTGTTTATTGTGTCGTGTCGCGTCGCGTTGTGTTGCGTTGCGTTGCGTTGTGGTGTTGCGTTGCGTTGCGTTGTGTTGCGTTGTGTTGTGCTGTGTTGTGTTGTGTTGTGTTGTGTTGTTGTGTTGTGTTGTGTTGTGTTGTGTTGTGTCGCGTTGCGTTGATAGCTATTTATGAATCACTGTGCCGTTTGGAGCTTTGGATTGATATAGAACTATTTTCACTAAACGTATAGTTGAGATTAACGGCACATTGATACCGAATACTATTGTGAAAGGTACCTTAATTTAATTTTCGTTATCACAATTGGACATGACATGTACTAGTATAGCCTGTTTTTTTTCGTAATGTATCTTTGTCTTTGTAATTTGAGTATAGCCAACAATTTATTCACTGAAAATTGTTCAAATATCAATAGTCAAGCACTGTACACATTAGCTAGGTGTCGATTGTATATATAAGTAGTACAGAAACAAATTGAAATCATGGTCATATTTGGAGTTGAGTTTTGGGTGCGGACCCCAAAGTCAATTTGACAGAATTAATCTATTAAATGTATACAGGTGCAGATTGTGTATATCACAAAACAGTGCCAAAAAACCCGTTCCAGTTGCAGACTTAACATATTCAATACTAACTACTATTCTAAATATTGCAATGTTGCGGCATTATTTTCACCACTTATTCTGTAATTTGTTATCGTCCTGTATTGCGACATATTCTGTCCTAAGCTGTCCTTTCCCATTATAGCTATAGCTCACAGTCACAACCCGCAGTTAAATGTAAAATGTCGTGGCGTGTTCTGGTGTCTTCATCTCCGTGGTTGATTGCTTTCACACAAACGTACATGTCTCCCTACTGACGTTTGTTTTTTGTAATCTCCTTATCACACCTTAAAAAATGAGCTCAAAATGGGACTGCAGCCATGATGTATGCATCACCCTTTGATGTGTAGACGATACTCTAAAGTTAATTTACTTAATTGGATGGTTTATCTGTTCATCAACAATGCGTTGTGCTAGATCAGAAGAACAGCACTCAAACAGCTCAGTGTTATAACGATATGTGAAACGCTTCGTTTATTCCCATTGTGTATATTTCACCAGGTATTCAGAAGTCTATGCGGTACAGAATCATCGATTTTATCGTGGAATATACATCCTTGCCGATAAAAGCTATTAAAAATAATTGAGGCTGTCTGATGAAAACATTTTATCTATATATTTTTAAGATTCTCGTCTGTACGAGTTTTACCATCTTTGAATATTTCACGTGAAAGCTATGGATTTTGATGTATATTATACTCGGTCTTAAGCATCTGTTTCCGACAATTCGAAATGTCACGAAGCATAAAGTGTATATATATGGTGTACGTCCTATGGGAGACCGTATTACTTATACTTGCAGCGCTATATCGGAGCGTTAGCTTTGTTGAAGTGTATCAGCTGTTAAGAATACGCTTATCAGACAAAGGCTTATTCAAGAACACATATATAATGTTCTTAACATATCGAAATTTGTATCACAACTTATCAGCCGGGTGGACGTTTGGTATCAAACCACTAAATTGAATTTTAGGAGTTTTCTTCTACATGGATACAATGACTATTTCTATGCCTGTATACTGATATTGGATAACCAAGTGAAAACGAAACGTGAGAAATTATAAAGTGACGCCACTGCCCTTTGAAAAAGGGATAAAACATCTCACTCAGGTCGTTATTAATGCGAAAGGTTTGATTTCTACAGGGGCATTCTTATCAGTACAGGTAAGAAAAGTGTCATGCGTACCTACACATTGCTCTTTGAAGAGTGATTGCGACTGTAGATATATGAATAAACCATAGATAAGATTACGTTTAGGTGATTTTACACCTTCTAATAGCAATTATATTGACACCAATGTGGCTGCTTCACTTATGCAGACACAACGACACGATAAAAGTTGAATGTCCACCATAGAAGTACTGCGTTTTTCCTTGGCAACGCTTGGGAGCTGAAGAGTCACTAATACGATTATGAGAACTGGAAAACTCCCGCAAGGGTAGTTCTGTTGGACGTGGAATTATCTTTTATTAACACGAGATTTTAATCGGACGGAACTCTTTTTCTCGTTCATGTCTCAGAATATGACATATGCACATAAACAAGTGACTTTGACAGATTCAGACTGACTATTTTTACCGGGTACATACGGAATGTGAAATGAATATATGTTACACCCAATCTGTGAAATTGCCCAATTCATGAAATGGGTAGGTAACTTTGCCCAGTTCATGAAATAGTTAATCGTGTTGCCTAGGTTATGAAGTGGGTATGGTAAGATATGCCCTGTACATGAAATGAGCATCTTTTATAGGACACACACAAAAAAGAATAAGAATCAAACAACTTTATTATCATGTATTTACAAACTCATCACTTCACAATTCTTATTTTATTATAATTCAGTGTAATAGAGTTTGATAATCAATACCCCAGTTCAAAACTCTTCTCCAAAAATTTAATTACGCTCCTTTTAGATCATAATCTATACTCTCATTTGCATAAGGTTGACTATTCATGAACTGGGCAAAGTTACATGCAAATTTCATGAATTGGGCAATTTCACAGATTGGGTGTAATATATATACTACCAAACCAGAGTTACTACAGAGTTTCAAAGGGTAGTTTTTTTTTCTCTCGTACAACACTTTTCGTTACAAATTAGGAAACAAAGTACAGACATTGCTGATAGCGCGCAAACATATAAAAATGACATATTTTATCTTATTCCGAACATGATCACTTCGCAGAAATAAGAGTCACAAAAAACTGACTATTTGTGTTTACAGCGAGATACATGTAAAATGTAACATGCCATGTACTGAGCGCTATCGTGCCTGCATTTTAAATGTAATTTGTGAAAAAAAACACGTTGCGTGGGATGTAAAAAACAACGTACCGCCTAACAGGAACTCAACAGCCTTTCTGTTTTGGTAGTAAGCTTAAAACACTTGATATCATATTCATGTATGTAGATTTACATTGTTAAATCCTATGTTGTGTTGACAGATCTAGCCAAGTGTGTTTCCTTTGAATTAAGCTCCCAAGGGCAATATTTGGTGTACCCAAAATTGATGTCATCGAACACTAATCGCGATATTATAGATTGTGCTGTTAACAGTGATGAGTACACATAATCCATTTAGAATAACATTTGTGTTTCATTAGATGAAGCAAATGTAATACAGAAAAGCGCGTTAAGATCTGGCCAATGTCCCTGTCTCTGTAAAACGTGTGTGCAACTAACATACATAAATTATGTAAATAAGGCCTACAACTGTCATCGAATTACAATTCAATTTAGACAGGAGCTGACAAGTGGCGTTTTTTATAAGTTTTGAGTCGACTCGTGGATTTCATTCACAACCCAGGGGAATTATCAAGATATTCATTAATTTAATGAACGATATTGCACAGAAGAAAATTACAAATGTCCCAGTTGAGGTCAACACTTGTGATTGTCATTCCATCCTGACCTTCCCTTCGTCATCAATTTTCTTGATTGCAAATTTTCATATGCTGTCTTCGATGATTAAAACGTAGACTGAGAAAACAGATAAATGAGTCAATATATGTAATGGACGGTGAAAGTAAACAAAGATGTCAATTTGAGACCTCGTACGTTTAAAATGCTTGTCATGGCAAAGTAAAGCGATATGATACTCTTGACTATGTACCTGTACTGTCGACATTATACGGTATCATACATATTTCTTGAATTCACGCTGTTGTAATATAATTAGACAGCTGACAATGATCGCCAGATAAAGTGGACAATTAATGAATACAACAGCATAACACTTTCTTGTACTTGAAAAGATGTCAGTATTTACCAGACAGTGTTGAACAAAATGTTACATTATGTATGGGTTTGACGTTGAAGTAACTCAGTATATGTTCCTGCATAACTCAACTCCCTCTCGCCTGTTAACACACACCTGCTCTCTTTCATCACACACCACTCTCTGTGTGTGTGTGTGTGTGTGTGTCTGTCTGTCTGTCTGTCTGTCTGTCATTATAGAATAATCCCAGGTAATTCTTGTAAAATGTCTAGCAATTCAATTCGTTGTTCTTATCAATTGATAGTAAACTTTAACTTAATACATATGACACATAATTTATTAAAGATAGATACATATTTCAACAAGTTTTCCTCCAATGATACGATGTGCTCTAACTGTTATAGACTTTACTTTCATCGTATATCATGTGGTATTCTACAGGCTAAATGACCTCGTAATGATTGAACTATTTCAAACTAATCTCAGTAGGGACTAGAATACCAAGCTACCTAGATGTCTTCCCACATAACAAATCGTGCCTTAATTTGCTCATTTGTGATTCACATATCGAGATTAAGCAAAATTTTCCTTTGCTATTATGATACATAAAATATAATAATTCTACTGTACGACCACCAAAACAGATGGTTGTGTGTTGTACTTCTTGTGTTGTATATTCTAAGTGTAACTAACAGCTTGCTTCAGTAATTGAGGCAGTAATCAGAAAACTAGACCGTGAAGAAATTGCTTAAGTTAGCTAAGGCGGATGGATGATTAGACGAAATTAGAGTTCTTCAGAGATATGAGATGCTATACCAAACGAACATTGCCAAGTTAAGCAGACTTAAACAGGCGTACGTACATGAAAAATGCAACCAATCAATCATAATTTCGACAGTAGGAATATACAGCGAGCAAGACTCGCCCGATGTATCTAACATTATATATATATATATATATATATATATATATATATATATATATATATATATATATATATATATATATATATATACTTAATTCAAAAGAATAAGACATAAAGAATAAAGACTTAATTCAAATATTAGGTCTCTGCGAGACACTTACATTCATATATGTATATATATGTGTGTGTGTGTGTGTGTGTGTATGTATACGATTTATACTTTCGTTGAATGTTTATAGTAAACTCATATTAAATATATATAGGTTGACCATCTTAAAACGAGTGTTCAAGTTAGCTAAGGCGGATGGATGATTAGACGAAATTAGAGTTCTTCAGAGATATGAGATGCTATACCAAACGAACATTGCCAAGTTAAGCAGACTTAAACAGGCGTACGTACATGAAAAATGCAACCAATCAATCATAATTTCGACAGTAGGAATATACAGCGAGCAAGACTCGCCCGATGTATCTAACATTATATATATATATATATATATATATATATATATATATATATATATATATATATATATATATATATATATATATATATATATATATATATATATATACTTAATTCAAAAGAATAAGACATAAAGAATAAAGACTTAATTCAAATATTAGGTCTCTGCGAGACACTTACATTCATATATGTATATATATGTGTGTGTGTGTGTGTGTGTGTATGTATACGATTTATACTTTCGTTGAATGTTTATAGTAAACTCATATTAAATATATATAGGTTGACCATCTTAAAACGTGTGTTCGTCTTAGTCAATATCCTAAACATATACCTATATTAGGGAAGCTAAAATATAGAGATACGTGAAGACATGAGTCTGAACTGACGGAGTAGCTTCCAGAGAAAATAAGGCTGCTGTTAGTTATGATTGATTTCCTCCGTTTAAACATATATCAAATGGGTTCCACTCCCCATAAAATACTCCAATCTATCTCGGAGAGCTTTTAATTGCGTCCTTGTTTCGGATTTACCCAACATACTGCATAAGTCTGCATTTATGTTCCAATTTTAGTTTCATTACTGTACAAAGACGCAAGGTTCAGCGTTCTAATCCATTCCATTAGACGGTATTTCTCTTGATTATGCCCGCCAGCGCTGTGTTTATTAGTATGTACTCATATGACCAGACGTAGCAAACATTATCATCAATTCACAGGCAACGTATGCATTTACAATTAACAGGGTTATCAGTAGAAGACACAATCAAACATTAATTGTTAGTAAAAAAAACCTGTTGAATGATTGGTATCGTACGGTTTGATGGAAAGCTGTATGGTTGAAAAAACGACAATATTTTGGTCGCCGGCTCGGTTGTAACCATGGTAGTTTAACCTATCTAAAATTTGCCCGAGGTTTAAAAGAAGGCAAAGCATGGAAAACCACAATATGTGAAAATAAACGAAGTTGATTTTACAGTTAATACGGAAGGATATGTTGGCCGCTTTGTTGTTACCATGGTAGCCTAACCCTATTTAGGGGTAAAAAAAAGTTGAATTCCTAAGGGAATTAGAATATTGGACAGCATGGAAAAACACCATATGACAGAATACGAAGCTGTTTTTACAGTACGTGTCTATGAATTGAAGGATAATACTAAAGCCTCGACACAGTACATAGCTAGGTTAAATTACATGAATCAAAAACGTCGGCAAATATAGTAAAGTGTCAAGAACATAACTTGAAATAGCAACAAACAATATCAACGTGTGAAAAAAAGATGATATTGATTTTAGTGCATGTTGCGGGAAGATAGAATAGTTACTGTCATATTATTTTTGAAAGCGTATTTTGAACAGTCTAACAATAAACGTTCACGGAAATATTCATATTGCTTTCTTGAAATATTTAACAAACGTCTTCTCCTTGCTGTATTGAAGTGTACAAATTGAACCAATTTAAAACAAAATTGATAGCATTTACGTGGTACGACGTTTTCATTTTAGAATTGCTTTTCATATTATACTGTTCCCGGCCCCGCGGCGAAGTTTTGAAGGACGGGACATCAAGGGGCAAGACGCCCACAGTAATACAGCTGGTATGTCGACGGTGTTGAAACTCTCGTACAAATGATAGACGATTCAAATATAACTGATAAGGTACATGAGATTTATTTTTATCAGAGTGATACCGGCAGAAGTCAAAATGCGTGGACAATACAGTATCGTCTTTCCGATTCTCCGTGAGCTCTGACAAAAGTAGCTTCGAATTTGCTGGTTCAGCTGCGTTGTACCATTTCAGAAATTGGATATCCCGTACATTAGAGTTTAACATTAGCAAAACATATAAGGGTGGATGTAGAGATTGAATGATCAAGGAATCGACTGCGCTTATTGTTTAGACAGTAGCGACTGTGTATCGACCGTATGGATGTTATGTTCTTTGCACGGGGACAACTCAAAGGAGAGGTGGCTGAGTACGTGTGTTTGATACTGGAGAGGCGTATTTCAATTATGTTAGTTGATGTTTTATACTATCTACCGAACCATGAGTACATATACCTGGATCGGATATGAAACCTGTTTTATCACATCAATGAAACTGTCACCATTTCCCCTTCAGGTGGTGGAGATGAAAATATATCTCCTTGCATAGTATTACTTTGAAAGCAATATATAATACCCACTATGACAAATACCCAATGTAAATATTGTATGAATCTAAAAATACTCACGTGATGTAGAAGCAAGCAAGGAACAAAATATCTGTGTAGCCGGAGATTGCCGATGCCATGTTCAATTGAAAGTATAAAGACAGTTTCCTTGTCTAAGACACCAACCAAAGGTTGCTTCCACACAATATGAAGTCTTTACGTCCACGCCTAAACGTTTATGCTTCCTCTGCTATAGTTGATGCTTGGAGCGGCGCTATATCTCAAGCAGGCCTGTGACGTGAATAAGAGTAGTCTCAACCTGCTGAAAAAACACAAAAATGTAATTGCCATATGTGTACGCAAAAGGGTGTCAAATAATTGAAATGCTAACAGAGATAATTGACAGGTATGTTAAAGTGTTATAAATGGACATATACGATAGCCTAAGGATGTCTCCAATTTACCTAGTCCTTGTACAGTATTAACGCGTGACAATGCACCAAGCGAAAATACATATGACTGTTACGATTGCCCACACACAACACCGCGTTGTAGGCTCAATCACGTGTATATGCCTAAATGATGTTCGTATGAACAGAATATCCGTCAGAGAGCCAGTCATGGTCTGATACGCAGGCGCAACCATGCATGCAAAATTCAAAATAAGAATTGATATTTAACCAAAAACGGACAGTTAGTTTTGACAACATTTTTATCATTTTAGTTATATAAATTGGCAAAATGATGACATTTCAAATCCTACCTCCCTTAATACGAAGGAAGAGTTGCCCAGCGTTGTGTGATGGGTGCAACCTCCTCCCCCCGATAAACATGGGTATATTTATATCAGAAAGAGTTGTTGCGTACACTGCCAGCTAGGGGGCGTACACCAATGTTTTACCAGAATTGCAGATTTGTATAGTGGAATTATTATGCTAAGGTCACTCTTTACGTTAGTTTCCTGTATACATTACACACTATGTGTTTACATTGGCCTTAGATTGGCAAGTCTATCAATTATGACGATTGATCTAATTAAGGATATACTTATTCTCAATGTCAACAAATACGATACGATATTGCTTTGTCTATGTTTGCTCCAAGATGACCGAAATCATTTGGCAAATCACAAGAAGCAATTCAATAGTTTTCAATAATTTCAGTGTCACATTTATATCTAAGTCATTTGAACTTGTGTTGACACTCCACGTTGATTATAACAGCTTAATAACAGCAACACTTCCTCCACCGTCGATATTGTCGGCACCGCCGCCGCCGACACCGCCGCCGCCGCCACCACCACCACCACCACCACAACCACAACCACCATAACCACCACCACCCCCCCAAACAACAACAACAACAACAGCAGCAACAGCAACAACAACAACAACAACAACAACAACAATAATAATAATACTAGTAATGATAATGATAATAATAACAACAGCAACAATAACCAATAGGAAAAATAAAGTGTGACTACCGAGCATTTTCCTGGATTTGGAAGACCCTCTCATTTAGTAGATACATATATATGATGTCAGTCTGAGTACTAACTCTTTATGTATGATAAAATCAAACGGTTGATGGGCTCTCATGCTTCCTTCTACTCTATGTCATGTACACGTCATCGACTTATTTAGCTGAACAATCTCGACGACCATTTGGAAGAGGTAAGTATTAACAACCAAGAAAATAAAAGCAATATTATTAAATGAGAACCCAGAACTGTAATGGAAAAAAATCACCAGTATGTACACCTGGTTGAATTCAGGTGAGTTAGATATGATGTTTCATTAATTTCACCAAGCCAGAGGGTGCTTACTGATAAATATGAAATTTTGGAGATTTTCTACAAGGAACAATAGCCACCAGGCTCACATGCAGTATTATCCCCCGTGTTTGGAAGGTACAAATTATGTTTTAAATGTTTGATGAGCCACATCAAATTTCATAGCCTATCCTATCGATTTGAAAGGTTAACGAGAGGAAGATTGTAGCAGATGAAATGTCTAATGAAGGGACTTGTCTTGTTGTGTCTTCTGAGAGACATTCAAGACACTGTTGTAATTGCTGGAAATGCTACAGGAATGGCCGTCGCACAACAAAAGTTGATAGTCAATACATGCTTCGCTGAAATGGCGCAACTTTTGACGCCATAATTTCTGAAAGGGTAATTGCATCGGTTGAAGCATATCGGTACTAATGCACCTATGGCTGTGAATTGCAAAACTGTTCACTTCACTACACTACACTACAATGAAAATAATGACGACATATATTTAGACTTTCCCTTTGGCTATAATTCTGAGCACGTTATTCTTTGAAGCACTCGTTGATGGTAAACATGGCCCAAGATACCATTTTCTCTGTCTGATATTTCAATGAAAACTGTAAAATACGATGCGTTTATAAGCGTGAAACACATATCATAGCGTGGGTGTCTATTTTGTAAAAACAATGTAACCATATGTACTACCTCTTTACTAAACAGAACAATAAGGCCTACAAAATAATTGATTGGGTCCGGTTACCCGACCCCATCTAGTTTGTTACTGCCAACACTGAACTTTTTTTTACGTATTTGAGAAAAAAATTCGCAAAACTTGTGAAGTCTCCGAGAAATAGTGTTTGCGAAAACTGACATCAACTTTAAAAGACAACAAAACTGTTCCTCCAATCTGTTATGGCTGCACATCTGATCGGAAGGAATAAACAACAAAGGGACTATTTGGGAAAACAATAGCAAACCTGGACTAGACACTCACACATGAAAAAAAATTAATAAAATAAAAAAATCTACCTACCCACCTATTCTTAAATTAAGCTTAATTAAAAACAAACCTGTAGAAGATGTCGACAAATAGTGAATGACTTATACGGCTCAACATCTACCTGAGAGAACAGGTATAATACAATTTATAACATCGGTGAATTTAGGGAATGTCAATATCAAATTAAAATATGATAGGGAAATGCAATTTCCATTCATTGTCATGGTGATGACACTGTGTCTGTTTAGGTTTATGGTGGTGGTACTGGTTATAATTAATTACATACAATGTGATATTAATTGAGATTTATGAACATGTCTAATATTAATAAACATTCAATTATAATTTTAGGAAACATAATTTGCATAGATTAATAAAACGTCCAGAAAGTAATTACAATTCTGCTAAAGATAATATCGAATGAAAGAGCTTTAAGTTCAAATGGATAATTGAGAAATATTGCCATTTCAAAAAACACGTTTTGTATACTAGTCTTATGAGGACAGCTAAAGCGAGAACGCAGCTCTATGACAGATTGAATAGATATACAGAAGACACCAATCTTCGTTAGAGTCTGCTCTTGTTGATGATAACTCTTAGAAAGCATCTCACATCAACAGACAAATGTTGCTGGGTTGAGATATACAGTACAACAATCCAGAAATGGCACGTTTTGTTTTTCGTCAAATTATTAAATATCTCATCACGGTAAATTCGAATGTGGTGCGTGTTTAAAATGCTATAAATGTCTTATTACTTCGACTGTTACTGAGTCATGTAACCATTACAGTAAGTCATTATATACGTTTCAAGGGTTTTATGTTTCGTTTTTACCCTTTATTAAACGATAATTGCAGTCAGGCAATAAACCTCGTTTTAATGTTTAACTTCTTGATTTAAATATGCTTGCTGAAACAACCGAATACAATTATCCAGTTAGTCTGTCGATGTTAAAGATTTTCTTCAAAGGTACGTGCATTTATTACAATCTACTGTAACAATATGGTTGCCAACCTTAGTAAAGATAAGTCATACAGCTGCGACCATAGCTCAGTTTGTTGTAATGTTTTACAGGGTAATCTCCTTCTCACAGGCTATTCTCCATCGAAAGTTAGAATAGTGTAGCTACATGTCTATTCCCGAACACATTCAATGTACTATGTGTCACTTTATGTACGATAAAGGAATCATTGCACATGACACCATTGTATTTTACACGGCTTTCAGATCAACATAGCAGAAACGTTCGTCAATTTTATCTACGTAACCTTTTACAGAATATACACGACATATGAATGCATACTTGACAACTGTGTGCCCCACCTAGTATTTCTTTCAGCCGTATGTGTCTAGTAGCAACCGTCTGTATATTGATTACTACACGAAACGTCTGGTGGCAGAGTGGCTAAACCTCTTACCACTGTGGCCAGGGTTTGAGTCCTAGTCAGGGTTTGATTACATTTACCACTCTGTGAGTGAGTCAGTTTGACGCTACCGAACAATACAGATCTTCCTCAGGCACCCAAGTTTCTTCTTGCACTAACACTGAACGTCCATTAAATGTGTATGTGCATGTAGGTGTTAGTCCCATGTGCAGTCCTGACTGATGTCAAAATCAGTCACATGTATATTCAATAGGGATCATTTTATTTGTGCGTCTGGTCAACAGCACTCCGAGGTTATTTCCAATATCCTGTGGACACATGTCAACGTGTGATCATGAAATCCGAGGCTAAACAAATTAAAATTGATATTTCCACACTATTCAGACGATTAGTGACAACAAATAGGATATATAATCAAGGCAAATGTGTTTTTTTATAGTGATAAGTATTAGAGATTCACCTTCAAATTGTTTGAAGCACCTGAGGCGTAGGTAATATATTGATGTCATTTCGGTACGAAATGAATAGGTACATATGACAGAAACGTGTTATAGATATTATACCGATCCTTGAACTTAACCTGAACTAGTGACATTTGTTTAGTGACTGTCTAGGGTGTGTTCTTTCAATCAATAGTCTAATGCTTACTGCAGATTACCGTTTCCTTAATATAGTACTTAAGGCTAAGACGTCAAGTCTGGAGAGGGTACAACAAGATGACAATCTGGTGTTACCTTCATATATACGCCGTTTTCTCCCAATGCTCATGTGCGAGAACGTGATATATGTGTTTCCAGCGTATAATTGAGACACCCAGTTGTCTCTAAAAACGTCCTAATTCACGAATTAAATTATCCACGGCATCCATTAAATCGATTACCATAGCTACAACACTAAACAGGATATGTTTTTGGTGTCAGAATTCATTATTATTCCTCAAAGAGCAAGGGCTTTTAGTCGACATTAATCTGTAGCTTGCTTCATGAATGAAATCAAGGCAGCCGACATTGATTTCGTCAGATATACCCAGCGTTTTATGCAAGCACATAAGTACCTTTCGATTTCCGTTTAGCTGAAATTCTCAAGGCATATGCACAAAATGTATGTTGTTCTTTGGGTAATCTCATGTGTATCTATAGCACAGACCTTTGTTGGCCTTATAGTCTGAAAACTCAACTAAATGCAAAGTGGCAGATCTTAACGAACGGAAGTCATTGAGTAACCATCGCGGCGCCCTATATCATCACTAAATTCATTATCAAATAGAATATAGAACTTGCTGTCTTTTTGGAAGTTTTTCATTTTAGTACCTTTTCAGGTATTATAACTAAAAGAGCCTTACATCAGCTTATACAGGTGTACAGTAGAAGATAAACAGCATACGAGAACAATATATGGAAATCATGCAATACCTAAGACGCTTTTCGAGTGGCACTCTGAACTGATTTTGTTGGAGATCAATTAGATGTCGCATGAATTGAAATATATCGATTCAGCAAAGTAATCTTTTAATGACAGGGTACTAGGTTCTTGACACATTGGACTGTAGTCTGAATTAGTTGTTCAAGAAATCGTCGAAGAAAACAAAACAAAACTAAATAAAAAGTTAATTGGCAAAAACTTTCTGCTATGTGCTAAAGTCAGTTTAAGAAAGAGTTTGGATTTGTCATAGCTGAAATGACGGAGGGGGAGAGTCGGAGAGGTGAGGTAGGAGTGTTTAAAAAAATGAAAACCATGAAGGGAAAATCCAACTTGCAATTATGCGTGGAAGTTGAATATTTGGTCAATAGTGATCTTTGAGACCTTAGCATCATTTATTGTAAAGCGAAGGTAGTCTCCTGTTACGACATCGGGTTGAGTCTATTTTGCCTATATTACAAAAAATGGGGGTTTAAGAGTGAACATATATTTTTCCTTTCCTATTCACGTCCAAAAGTGAAGCAATTCTCTTCATCCGACAAACATTTTCGATTACTTTGTTGAAACTTTGACATCAATGAATCAGCTTACATTATCTTAAATATTTACAACAACCAAGTCTCTCCGCTGCTAATAAAAAGTTACTATCGGTAACACATCGGTCAATAAAGCCTCCCATTATACCCTGTCAAACCACAAAGGTCAGCAGCTTGGAGGTTGTTACGACTGATGTTTACGGAACGTTAAGCCCAACCCGAAGATTTATTATACCTCACAGGTTCCTCGTCATCATCACAAATTAAATGTATTTTAATGTGTGATACCCTCATATTTGAAATCACTACTTTTAGTTTGAGCTCCTGCCAGATGGTTTGCTAGCAAGGATCATGACTGCCATACTAAGACTGATCGTTAACGATGATTTCCCCAAAAAACGTGTATTCCCCACGTGCAATGTTATGCCTCCAAGACCGCCTAAAGTTAACATTTGTTTAAATTGGATTTGGCAGACAAAGGTAAAGGGCTTTTACCAGATTAACGCTAGTCTCTTACACTATTTCTTGTCATTACTTTGCTGTTGACGTATGATGTAAGACATATTCTGTCTTACACTGTCGTACCTGGTTCTAATAAGAAGAAATGCCACCTGGCAGACTTATAGCTAGTCTTGCTGCTAGACGTTCGGGCTTTCTTTCGATGCTATAACTATAAGCGAACGAAGTTCTCATGTGAGGGCCTGCCCGACCTCGATAGCGTTGTTCGGCTGTGTGTCGTATTTTATCGGAAGAACATCCGAGGGCTAGCTGATAGACTAACTTATAGCAAACGTATGCGATGACCGCATGTAGCTAAATCATTGGCAACGCATATGTATTAAAACTGATTACATAACATCATTTATGAGGTATAATGTCCTTAGAAATAGCTGTCTCTTATCCCAGGAATATCAAAATAAAGAAGCATACATCTGATGAAGTAGTCATTCATGTGAAAGAAACACATGTGATTGACATGAAACTTTGTCAGTCCAGCTTAAATATTTAAACCTAGAATTCTCAACGGCCTTATTATTTTATTAATAGTTGTCCAGTATAGTTTCAATGCGAATTTTCACATAATTATTAGCACTTACAATATAGGCGTGGAATCATAACGAAAAATGTAATTTCAGGAAGATGAAAAAAGGCAAAGGGAGTATAGTTGCAACTACGTTTGCCACAACGCCAGTCACTAGAGATTTGGGATTTGGATTTCAATATATGATGAGAATCGTTAAATTGCTATACTATAAATAGTATTAACCCGTTCCCAATTAATCATGTGAAACACATAAACGATAAACAAATGATGAAAATAACCCGTGTTATTGCCGTATTTAGCTATCTAGTTACATCTCTAAGAAGAACACGTCTTTAATAAATGGAATAACCGTATAATAGACTTCATTTTGCAAATTGTCTAATTCCAGACCCAATATTTCCTTTCGCAGATGACTGCTGCCGTATGTTCATTCTACCACAATATGATAAATGTTACTGTCTGGAAATGTATTTTTAAAACTTAAGGGTTACCATAGACTACAGTACCGGAATTGCTGGTATTGAAAATCCATATATATATATTAAGCGTGTTGAAACAACAACAACGATTTCGAATATCATTGACGTATCATATATTCACATTATTCCTTACAAGTAACGCTTACCTCTAGTCTAGGTTCCTGTCTTTTCTCACCATCGAGGTTAGACTTACATGTAATACATTTATAGCTGTTATTCTACAATTGTTGCTGTATGCTCACACCTAAGTTGCATATTGCGGCGTACTTCTCTACGTAATAGAGTCAGTGAATGCTCGCTACTATTTTAAAAAATCATGAAAACGGCAAAAATACGATGGTAAACAATTAATTTGTTCAATTTTTTGTAAAGAAGGAAAAGACATAAACACAATTGTTGAATATGTTGTATCGATTAAATAATGAATGCTTCGGAAGGGTAGTCTACAATTCCGCAAATAACTATTTAATTGAGAAAGTTCGCTCGAAGAGTTTCTACTCGTTTGTACAGTCAGTATTACATTGTATCGAAATCACACACACTGAGAAAATACATAGAGGACAGCAAGAATGATAAATGAACTTGACACTGATGATTACCTGTTATTAAGCTGCAAGGTAACCGACACTGGTCTGGTGTTAGACTATCTCGTAGTTGTCAACGCCAATCAACAACGTAGCAACAGTGATGGATGGTTTAACACTTTACTCAATTGCACTATCAGTAGTGTTTTGTAGATGCTGTCCATGTCACTCATAAAATTGATAATAGTTGAACGTGAGAGCCACACAAACTTGTTAGTGTCACCTAAAGACTAGATAACCTGTTAGCACCCTCTTCTTATCGTCCAGTAATGGTGGCCGTATTTGATCGCATTAGAGAGAATAAAAACTAGCTAACAGGCTATAAACACGTACCGTCTACGTAACACGTTCGTCGTAAGCGAGGAACATGTGTGAAGTGAGAAGATAACGATGACTAGGGAGTTAGAGTATACTAAAATAATGCGCGACCTCATGTGAGTCGAAATACAGCAATGTAAACAAGTTCCGTTTGCATATTATTTGCAACTAAATTACGCTAATATACTGATGATGATGGTGGGGGTGGGGTGGAGGTGGGGGGGGGAAAGCTCATTTGGATATACTCAGTATAATGTATACCATAGCAGTACACAACCTTATTTACCCTAAAATAGTTCAGATCATTAAAAGAAAAGACTTTCTATTCTCAATAGCTGATTTCATATACAATATACGAGATACAAATATAAATAAAATGTTCGTCTTTCATGTGCATACTTTAATGTTGCTTAAACTACTATATATTCATGGTTTCTATGCAACACTTCGTGCATCTAATTAATTAAATTAAATTAATTAATTAATTATAACTTTATTTTGTCCATATCTGACCTTTCTGTTTTATGTCATCCCAAAGAAACATACATACTTGCAAGTTAAAGCCTAAATGGTTTGTAATTGGAGACTAAAACACATATCATATGAATATACAAAAAGAGGCAGTGAAAAGTAATATAATTATAACAAAGATGATTCGACACAATCACACATTAATATATTCATCGTTAAAAGAAGGGCAGGGTTAAGTTCCTGCAGTTAGAATGCTTATATCACTTATAATGTTTTTACTGTTTCTTGAAAATGTCAATGTGGGCATTTGGCATTCTTTAACACCTATTTGAAGGCAACAATTTCAACTGAGAATGTGTATTATGGGATATATCACTCGACATAGCCAGTGATTTCCTGTTAAAATGACAAAGTTGATATAGCTGTTTTGTAAGTGTCTATCTATGATCTTTCCTGTAGTGTCCGTGGTTATAGGCAGCTTACTTTAAGCACTCAGGTTACCATAGATCACACAGTCATGTTAAATGACAATACACCCTCATTAAAGCACACCTGTACATCTCTTCTCAGATTATCGTGACTGACATTGAGGTCCTAATATATCTATACTCTGTGTTGTTTTCTTGAGTATGCTGTTTGTGTTTTCGCTGATTCAGAAGCTTAAATTATTGTCTAGATGTTTGCGTAAATACTTCAAAACATGTAACAATCCCATCCAGCTTCACTTTCATGAAAACTTGTAGTACGTCAGAGTTATTGTTTTCGATCAGTTAAGCTCGTTTGGTTCAGTAACATTCGTTTCAGACATGCTTGGTTCCCACCAATTCTGCAAAACTGTAATTTTCAAAACAGTTGTGTGTACACACTACAAGTGAAAAACTGCAGCCCTGGCGTATATGCATCAGTGATACAAATAAGTTCATACGAGACAAGAAACATTTTTTTTCAACACTCTTTACGTTTGATTAAAGAAAAAAATCGAATCCAGTGTATGACATATCAGGTGACATCAAAATGTAAATAGAATTGTAGTAAAGACTGTATTGTGTTAAAATATAGCTACATGCAAAATATATGAAGATAATGCCCATCGAGGCTTTAGGCTGTTGAAAATGTTACGTTATTATTGTAAGTAATATGAGGGTCGCATCCACCATTCCCTTGTGAGCTCTGTAGGCATCTACAAGAATACAAATGATTGACTACGGCAGATATTTACTAATAACCTTTTTCCATTCCTTTCACCAGCAGAGAAATGAGTGATTCAGCCTGAAGTCAATTTTTACCTAAGCAGCGGATATTATGGACATTGGAATAACAGTCGAGACTTTATAAGAGTGTGATACAATATGGATAGCGAGTGAGAGGTGAACTAACATACAACACCCCCGGCTAAGAATCGCAAACGTAGGATTGACATATCTATGACGTGTTGTAACCTCTCCCTCTGTGTCAACTGTATCGTGAGACATGCAGGGATACACTATTCAAATATAGTTTACATTTACTGATACAATTGATACTACCACATCTGCCATAAAATAAACCTGTGATGTCGAGACAATCTTTCCGTTAATCAAAATTTTCCACAGCCCTCATTTCTTTATTTACATAGATTTTGTTACGATGTGTTTAAATTTTTAGTTACATTTTGGTAAGAGATGTATAACATTATGGTCCCATTTCCACTCGCTTTAATGTCATTGAGAATGAACATTGTCATGAGTGATAGAAAACCATTTAATGATATTCATAACATTTGGCAATTTCATCTCTAGTATTGACAATTGAGCTTAATGAGCAATCATCTTTCATACCAACAAAACGTTAATAATAACGATATAGTCCTCCGAAATTTTGCCTCATCTGATGAATTTTCAAACGTGTCAAAGAACTGTATGATGAATAATATCAGACAGGCTGGTTTGTTGTTATCGTAAAGTTTTTTGTTGTTGAAAAAGTAAACATGTTTCTCGCTTAGAGGATTTCTTAGAGGACTTTGAGATGTTATTGAGGAGTACCGTCCTAATAGGAATTACGTCTTCAAAAAGGGGCTAAAGCCTTTCGATCCTGGCGTAAAACAGGTACTTTTTTGCATGCATACATGCATTAGTGAGTGTTTAGTCAAGTTTGGCGCTGTATATTTGATGTGCGACATGGAGGTAGAAACTTTAATATCATTCGATTTTATTTTCATTTCGAAAAGTAAATTGTCTATCACAGAACAGACTGTTGTTCAAAAAGTGTAAAACAAGTCACATATTCCAAATTTATTAGTTTAAAAACCCATTGCTCTTCTCTAGTGTTTCAAATGGTCATAAACGGTTACATTTTTTTTCAAATATTTTATGGTAATCGACAACTTTGAAGATGTTGACTGTTTCAAGGATGAGAAAAAAAGCATTTATGTTATTCATAACTGTAAATTTCATGTCTATTGTGATGGTTTAGTTTTTAACGAGCAAAGTTTCAGTGACTCATGGTCGAATTGACTCGTAGCTGATCCAATACTATATGCACAACTTTGTATTAAAATGTGTATAGAATTACAGCATTTGGCTTGATGGTGACATTCAAACATCATCAAAATATCATGAAAAACTAACCAGGTTAGAGCAAGGTGACATAGAGGAAGAGCTTGGAAAAGACACCAAGGTGATAAAAAACAAAACAATAGTAGGCATGGAGCATAAACAGTTAAACATAAAACATGTCCAAGTCTGAGTTTTCCTCTTCAATTGTTCGTGTGTTCCATCCTCGTTAAGTTTCTGAGATGCAAATCAAGTTACTCATTGAAGATCTAACGAAATCTGTTCAGGCATTGAAGTCGGCCATCTTGTTTTCGGAACCGTTCATTTTTTAAAGTTCGTACAGGCCAGGAATGTCTGCATTGTCATACTGATGTCACTAGTTGCTAAAATGGCTGGTACAAACAGGTATAGGTGGCACTTGGATCGTAAAGATCACACACACACACACACACACACACACACACACACACACACACACACTACAGTTACATATTTTGCGACAACGCTGTTAGACACGAAACGAATTACATACTGGACGATACGATATGACGAAACATTTGTGTAGTAGCACCCTTCAGCACAAGTGTTACATTTCCAAATATTTAAACGTATGTGAAGTATTTCGAGTGCTATGCATCTTCTTTACAATGTAATTTTGCAACATTTCCATTCGATAGAACGACAGAAAAAGTAGTGGCTTCGGTAGTTAATTTCAAGTAAAACGTTGTGCATTATTTCTGAAGAAAGTGTTCTGTTATATCCAATCCTTTGATCATTGATTCTTCACGTATCATGGACAAAGCATCTAAATATATACAACAACGATGTGATATTTTGTGAAACACGAAGCGTAGAGAACGTGTTTCGTCATGTCGATTGTTTGCAAATCGCTCACAGAAAAACACTTATTGCCATTTGTAAGCTATTTAACTCACAGAATCATTAAGAGTCTGTGCAGATAAGCAGATACGGTGAGGACAAATCCCTTCATGTTCATTCTAGTGTCTAAGACATGCTATAGAAATCATACTAATGTTGGCCCATGAAAAGTGACGTGTCTCAGTGAATGATGATGTACAAATGGCAATGTTGTAAAACTACGTGAGCAAGTAGCAATGGCTTACATGGTTCCATTCAATTTATCATGTTCTTGATTTCATTGCGTTCGTGTTCTCAAAATAAGGCCGTATAAGGTGAATAACTTTGAACATTCATAGATTAAATGGTTTTAAAAATCAACGAAAGTGTAGCGATAGAGTGACTACATCTAGAGTAAAAATGAAAGCACTTTGGAGAATAACAGTTACGTTGGTCACAACATGAATTCTATTCTTAGAATAATATCAATTGTTATGTTAAAACCATATGCAGTTAATGGCAAAGTACTCCTTTTACTTCAAGAAGAGTATCGAAGCATACAATTAATGGATAGTTTCAAAACAGCTTGTGGACCCATATTTGTATGGATTGCTTTCGCGTTACGTTTTCGGAGCAGATATTAACAATTAAATATTTTTCGTACCTAAGTACATGTTACTATGTTACTGTTGCAGGTGCACCGTAAATAATAACCAAAAGGGACATGAAAGCTGAGTTGATATGTTTCCGGGCGTAAACCCTTCTAAAACAGATATCCGTAGTATTCTACCTACATAAGCACATTTAACCATCACTTGCAATTACCCGAACTCGAATCTAGCATTAAGATTAAACATATAAACAATTCTATGATGTAATTTATTGTAAATACACTACATTGTCAGGGAAACCCTTAGTATGTCACAAACTACTCTGACAGTGCCAGACGACACTTTTAATATCATTAAGGAATGAAGCGACATAAGCATTATCGGTTTTATCATATTATTTCACTCGCGGAAAACACGCTAACTCCGCTTGTGCCACCCCAGGAAAGGTTTTGATATGTTTTACTATATAGTGTACTAACTGATTAGCTTGTATTGTTAATTTCTTCTTTATTTCATTCTACTCATTAACATCATAGATTTCCTACGGGCTCTAGCTGATAGAAAGACTATTCCCGAAATATCACCTATCATTTTATTGTGATGGATAAATTTTATCGCAACAAGTTTGATAATATTTACCAATGTTTTCTTTCCCTAAAACAATAAAGCAATGCGATGCACTACTATGTGTGTGATGATGTAATACTCAATTCAACAAAACTTCATGCTATTCATATGCATAGCCCTATAAAACCCGTCTATCTGTACACTAGATTCACAAAGAAAGCAACAACGACATGGCACGTAAACTGTTACAACAATATCAAAAATATCTATAATGATGTATTTGAACTGGCCTGTTAACTTTTTTCACCACTTCAGCGATGAAACAACCGTAACGTTTCAAATGGCTGTCGTATTTGCATTCTGTATAACATTCACTCCTCTGGCAGATCTGTCTAGCATTATAGTCAATTGGTATGGAGAAGTTGTCACATTTCAAAGCCTATAGGCTATGGTCATAAACAAGGAAAAGTCCACTGATTCGAGGTACATTAGATGGGCATCGAAGGTTAATAAATCTTCCATGGATCATTTATATCGCAATAGATGTAACAGATCGTGCGAATGTGACTCCTTCCTGTGTTAACTTTTCTATTAATTGGTATAACATCACCAACAGGCCTGTACCAGAAACATCAATTACTAAGAAGGTGTTTGGAAGAGCATTTTTTTAAACTATAGAGTAATAACCAAGTTATGCTATTAGCTTTAAGTTCCCCGTAAAGAGAACAATCTGATTAATCGATAGCTAATTGAAGCCAACGTCTGAATATTTTGTTCGGTAAAATTAGCGTGGTTAGACGCAATGAACACTTTACTAAGATAAATCAGAGACGAACTGCTTTGTGCATCTATATAACAGTTCTATTTATTACATGGTGACACATTTAATGAAGTAAATTAACTTATCTATTGAGTAACCCCTTTCACCCTAAAGTGACATGGACATGGCATTGAATTATTTATGCACCGTCTTCTCGTAAACATCCCTGTTATACAATGGACAAATCATGGTGATGAAGTAATAGAACGGTAAAACAATGGTGACGTACAGTAGGATAACAAGGTCTGTTTCATCTTCTGACTGACAGCAGTTTTCAGTACATAACTTTAGTTTAATACGCTAAGCAACTTTTAACCATATATTCCTTCAATTTTAGTAACAAAGTTTGGAGTGGCGCTTTAATAATCCTTTTGCTTGCTTGTCAAACCTTATCAGTTAAAGCAATTTGAAAGAGTTACGGTCCCTTAATACCCAATACTAATTAGTAAATTGTCATTTTCTATTTGAAGTAATCCATAACTGTAATAATTACTTTATCGGATGATTAATTATATGAGTAATTATAAGTACATGTGTGAGGTTACCAATATTATATCAGGACTAGACAATGGTACAAAAACACAATAAATATCAACTCCACAGCTCCTTTAAACATTTTCAAAACATCGCTATCAATGTAGAAATTAAGACAACGTTATGTCATGCTCGTTACTTATTTACAAGAAGGTATACAAACTATTGGTTTGTTATTGCTATCTTAACAGTGTATGTGACGAATTCAATGTAACCTTTAATTCTATATACGTACCTTTCTTTGTGCCCATTATTGGTGTTTAAAAAAAAAATTGTAAGTAACAAATAGTTAGATTCTGACACTTTCTATATTCATGGTCAGTAACATATTGATATTTATGACGTGCAGAGAAAGCGTGCGTACTTTTCAGACTCGTTCATTGTTCATCATGTTAACTTTGACGTGCAGAGAAGGTACACACTGTTCAGACGCTTTCATTGTTCGTCATGTTAACATAACTTTGCTTTGCTTATTTTATCTATTAAATAAAAGTCTCAGTGTTCAGAAAAAGAACGTTTACCTCGTTCATGTATACTGAAATGTCAAATAAATTAAATATAATGAACACAATCTTAAAAAAACACGACCAAATATAAACTTATAAAGTTTAACTGTAATACCAGAGTACATGTGATTAGCCCATCATGATTTCATGGACGAAAAACATATGTTCATCGAGCTAGCTTACACCCGATCGTTTTTATCACCACAATTACTTTGAGAACATAAAACTCAACGACATATTATATCCAATACTGAAACTACTGATGACATCTTTGTCCTTATGTTCTTTCTGAATAGCGATAAAAGAGTCACCACAGATCTTCTCAACCATGGTTGGATACTCTTTATAATGACATGGAAAGGAACAGGTGAAAATAAAATATATTAAACCTCTAGGTCAAACATCGAATGGAATTAATTGCTTGCAAATGCTTCCATAACCCTGGCAACCAAATGTCTTTTGAGACAAGTGACTAACAATTATATATATACACACATATATATATATACACACACATATATATATATATATATATATATATATATATATATATATATATATATATATATATATATATATATATATATATATATATATATATATACATATATGCGCTCTGCCACTGCGGTATAGAGCACTTTCTTAGCAGATTGATACTCACCGAGTTATATATATATATATATATATATATATATATATATATATATATATATATATATATATATATATATATATATATATATATATATATATATATATATATATATATATATATAGTTTTGATAGTTCTGGAACTCTTTCTTGGTTGTAACTCGGAGTTTCACGCATAGTGCGATCATCAGACAACTGATTTCTACTATCTGGGTGTGCTGTTTATATTGAGTGTAGACAATAGAAATATCATCACTATTGTCTATGTGTTGGTGGGTTGGTGCTGTGTGTGTGAAGGTGTTGGTTGTTATTGTGTGAGATATTGGGTGCGGACAAGTAGGTGTTGGCTGGTTGTTTCAGTTGAGGTTGAGCGTTATGTCTAGAAAGTTGACGGTTTTCAGATTGGTGAGTATGGTTATTTTTAACCCCATGGCTTTGAAGGTTTTAGTTATGTCTTTTCTGATACTTTCTGATTTACTTCTGGTGATGTTCTTGAAGGCGGCGAGTCCGTCGTCCCTATACAGACCTATGTTTGCTTTACCGTATTTTTTGGCTAATTTGTGTAGCATGAAGATTCCGACCAGTTCGCATATTTCGGCCCCCTCGTCAACAAACTTATTAGAATCCGTCAAATTTGCCGGCCAATACACCACCATATCAGATGAAGACAAACAAATTATCATGCACGCGCGGAAATCTCTCCTCTTTGATAAAACGAAACCATGGGTAAAAAAGAAAGGGAATGGGTCATTTGACGTCACAATGGGAAGCAACGACGGCTTATCAAATTGGGTATGTTGTCAATTTAAATTTGTTTCAAGCTCAGGAAAAGAAGTAACACCCGAACACTTCAAATTGAAAATATGGCCGAGACTATGAATGACTTAAATATGACATTTATTCCAATCGGCTTAAGTATGACGATTCTATGTAGGTCTACTTAAAAAATGCTCCACTTAGTAAGATCTGAATGGTCAATCCCAGAAAATTATATTTCCAATGATGAAGATCAATCTCAAAATCCCTAAGTATATCTGATGGACTGTTAAGATGTCTGTATGACAAATTATTGTTTTTTTTTCAGTATCATGAGCCATCTTGCCACCGCCATGTATAACCCACGCGGAGGAAGTTAAAACGCCCACTCTTGGTATCAAATCTAGGAGGACTGTCACTGAATGTATATTTTAGTATCTTAGCAGAATAAAAAAGGATAAAATTTCATGATAAACAAACTCAGAAGAATAACAGTAGTAAGACCAAATAAAAAGTTGTTTGGTTCTCGTTTCCCGACCCCACCTACTTGTTCACGCCGTCCCTAAACTTTTTTTACGTATTCGAGAAAATAACAATTAAATCGGGAAAATCGTGAAGTTTCGCAAGACAAATGTGCGGAAATTAACACCGACATAAAAAGACAATATAAAACTATTTTTCCAATCTGTAATGGCTGTACATCTGATAGCAAGAAATAAACAACACAGAGACTGTGGGGAAAACAATGGAAAACCTGAACTAGACACTCACACACGAAAAAAAAATATTATAAAATAAAATAAAAAATCTACCTACCCAACCTATTTTAAAATTTAACCACACAATTTCTTTTACGCCTAAGACAGGGTATTATTGTGAGTAGCCGAATACTCGGCATATTTATCGCGTGATAAGAGTTCCACTTACTCCCACATCAACATTATCTAAAGCCTAAATTTCTTCAACCATACGTTTTATCCTATGAAAAATCCCGATAATAGCTGTATTACAGACGTATAAGTCACCGACTATGTTCAAGACAAGGTGTGAGAATGTAGCTTTATTATATTTGGGTGTTGTTTGATGCAAAGAAAAAAGATTAAGTTTAGAACATTAAGTAGTATATGTAGACCATACGAAACAAAAAAAAATATAAGTGGCGTGTTAACTATAACAATTGCATAACACATTGTATACAGCTGACACAACTGTCACTTATTCAAGAAATGTATTTCAACACATGTCATCTAATTTAAGGGAGACGCCTTTCTTAATCACCACACTTTATATTAGCTATTTCATATGTAATGGGTTATCCCATACTATTGCGAACTCTAAACTTCCGGTCAATCAGAGAATCTTTGTATATTGCAAGAATACCACAGATGTAAACATTTTGGACAATGAATTCCACTTTCTATTTGTATGCCCTCTGTATAACGATATTAGAGATGAGTTCTTTCCAACACCGAGAACACATCCTTGTGAACATAAGCTTGGTAAAGTCCTTTCCACAAAAAATAAAACTTATTTCGGCAACTATTGTTGTATTTATTAAAGCCATTCAAACGGAGAAATTCTCTTCAAATTGTAACAAGGTTTTGATATTATTAATCCTATTGTCTTGTATTCATGCACTTTATTCATTTGTATATTTATGTAACAGTTGTCAAAATGCTTTTCTGTCAATCTCGCTAATAATTATTTTGTAATTATATGTACGATGGGCCGAGGCCCTGTTACTGAAATTAATGAACTGAACTAAACTGAACTGAACATGACAGCATCATTCGAAACATAGTATTCCTGTTTCAAAAATATACATGTAAATCTAAGTTGTGGCAAAGCAAGCATCATCTATACTAACCACATACGGAAACTAAATGGACGTGCCAAAACTCGAGTTTGTAGAAAAGAATGCTAACAAAGAGGATTAGAACATATATGTTAACCCGTACTCAGGTAAGATTAGTAGGTCTGAAAGCGGATGTGACTGTTAATCGGTTTATACTTTCACCAACTCCATATGGACATGATATTTGATCTCCGATTAAAACTATGTTGTTATAATGATTCGATGGTTGGTTTCCCGTTATTTTACGATCAGTGCTAAATTCCCACTATTGCATTGGCTAGTTTCAGTAAGATAAACACAATCAAGAACTTTTACTGTACAGTTTATATGCTTACAAGTATTCATCCATGCGTTGATCCCTTCTTGTTGTTATCTATGCAACAAAGACCGTCATTTTGTAGTTGCTATGGGCAGTATATATCATATTAGTTGCCGAGATACCATATACCGTTTTAAAACAAAGTTTATCCGCTTGTTTAACCATCCCTGTTGTTATGGTCGCAACATGTACTGGCATTTGCCTGTTGCTAAGGGCATGGTCATGGGTACTTGCGTATATATATATTGAACAAAATATACAGAATGACACTTCTGAAACCGTCCCCAGAAAATTTCAGCCCCATCCACCTAGTATAAAAAATATATTTAATATAGACGTTTTCTGCCCCAAAATCACATGTTTAGACCTAATTTGCATATCACACATGGGGTCATCTTGTCAGAAATAATACGTCATCTACACATCCTAACAACATCTTCAATACATTTTACACCAATCTGCCTGGTAGGTTTTATTTTCAAATATTAAGTTTCACTGCAATAAGCCCAGCGCTTGTTGACTTTAAATACATTGACAAGACAGACAAACAGACACGGACACAGGGCATCAGAATGTGTCGTAGGTAGGCCTGGCATAATTTTTTTGTTTATACTACCATAACATGTGTTATCATATATATACTATCTTTATGTTGAAGAGTAGAGAAATCAAGACTTCTTTATCAACTTATTTCCTGGACTACCTGTGAGGATTACACTGGAACCTATTATGGAACTGTCCATTTTTGCCCCCCCTATCGCAAAATAAATGAAGCATTTATTCCCCAACAGACGTTGAAGAACACATCTTATGTGATTGTGCAAGCACCGTGTTAGTTAAATATGATGGGCGAATCTAAATTTGGATGCTAAAACAAATATTATGTTACAGAGTGAGTGATAAAGTAAAGAACAACGTGTGTGAAATTTTAAAACATTTTCATTGTCGTTTTTATCTCTATATGTCTACAATGATTAATCATCAACTTGCTGTTTGGACCTGTAGATGAGGTCACTGTGTAGTAAAGTGAAAACAGAAAGTATGCATCAAATTGCATTTCACTGGTGCTGCTTTACCTGTGTCTCTATTAAATATAAAATATGTATACAGAGCAAATGAAAATACAAATTGGGTTTTCAATAGGGATTTTAAACATGCTCCTTTGAAAGATCTAGATATCTACGGGGAATCAATTAGTACTGTAGTGTTTTAGTTTGTCCTTCCGAATCAATTAACATCACGGTGAGAATAGTATATAAATAAATTATTTTTTAATACTTAACTGTCATTCCATACAAGTAGTTGTCATTTCGTGTACATTTTATCTCTATATGCTTACGATAATAAGTCAAACATACTTGGTGTAATGAGTCAGAGATCTATCATAATTAAGTACGTACATTATATGCACTTAACGCTGAAAGGAAAAGTATCTTTGCATAAATTCTGATCATGTAATTGATATGAAAATATGGTTTGAAGATTTAAATTCTTAATATCTAGACTTATAGCTTAAATATTCTATGGAATGCTATAACGACTTAGTTTATGAAGGGTATATAACATACGTTCACTGGCGCCATATTACAAAGAATTGAGCGGTAATGACAATGTGTATGTGTACTTTGGGTTTTCAGATGATAAGACTTTAAGACACGCTTTTGTCATGTTGTCAGAAGATCCACGTCACTCTGAAGTGAACTCTAACCCCGAATAAATAATATGTGGTTGTTTATTTTTAGCAACTGCCTTCTGCTTTTATAAACGTCGGTAAAAGAGCCTTCATTTTTAGTACTATTGCTCATTACCTTACCTTACATTGAAAAGAAAATATGGAATACCGTTGTTTACGAATATTACTTATAATATTGATATTGATAATTCCTTATATTATTAACTTAACGAAACACTAACGAACGTCATGTAAGATGATACTTACTCCCCAACTTGTCAAATAACTTAGCGTCAATAACCTCGACATTAAAACCTTGAATAAGAATACAATTTTTTTCTAATTTGTTGATGACATTCATAACATTTATGCAAAGAATAAATAATCCAAACATTCAAATATATTGTAACTATTTCATTCATTTGGACATTGAATACTGTATAATCATGGTATGGACGAAAACTGACCTGCTATATTGTTACCATCGATTGCCACGCTTTTAATTATTAAACTGATAGATAAGGCATGCAGTTTTGAACTTGAAGACGTCTCAAAAACAGTGAATAACTTGGTGACTTGAAAAGTTAATGCATGGCGCATGGCATTACACATACATCTTGATCAATGTCGGTCATTTGGAGGGCTCCAGTTTTTACCTTACTTTATAGATAATGATAATATATGTATACTAAAACACGTTTTCGTGAGTAAATATTTTCTTATTGTTATATATTATTAAAAACCAAATAATTCGTTCAATATTAATAATGAGATAAACTAGATTGGTTAATCAAACGTTTTGGGTTTAAAACAAGAGGCGCTGCCATATCATACATTATTGTCTTAAAATAACATTTACTAACACTATTTTGGTAATGACTATTGACGCTTTTGGAATAACTAGTTATCAGACAAGGGAAAACATAAAAGGTAAGATTAACAACAGAAGGCTGAAGTAGAGTATGGATTTAACAGCAGAAAATCCAGGTAGCCCTTTCTCAGACATTTATTAAATTGATATGTTACTTTGTAGGGAAACTTTACATTCTGCCTTGTCTAGCGAAACCTGATACTTACTCTGACAAATCCCCATTGGTATTAATTCGTTATGAAGAATGGGTTTTGATATGTCAGTTTTCATTATTAACTAACCGTTCTGTATTCTTATTCCTTAGAGTTAGAAACAGCAATTTCTACATTTGAAGAATTGCAAAGCACTCAAGACTAGATAAGTTCTTCAAGGTCTCAATAACAGCTGCAGCGGTAAGACAGATCGAATTGACAACGTCTATATATTGGAAAAATACAATATCCTGTGAATAAATACCAACCTGATGTAAATATCAGAAATAAACTTTCAAAAGTCATCAGTTCATTTTAAGAAGGCCAATCAATAATCACAGTAGCCCTTCTTAAACTAATAAACAAACGGTCGTTAATTAAACTCCAGTTGTAATGTGTGCCACAGAAAACAGTTTTTCGACAGTTGTATCTAACGGTTTACATATGAAGACAACTTCTTATGTTTCATTTTGATTAAGACAGTGTAGAGCCTCCGGTCGGTTCTTAATCTGTATAGGTTTAAAGAAAGTGGGCGCTTGTGAACGAATATCATCTAAAATGCTGACGAAACCTAGGTAATGGTATTAAGAAAAGACGACGGCAGATTGTAAGAACTTTAAAAAAAAAGTGTTAAGGAGATGGAAATAGATTCTAGTCTCAAACATTATCCCGAGATGACTAAAATAATTATGACGATGTTGTATGTGATTCGGAAAGGAAATTTCAACTTTTATAGTATTTTTGTGTATATTTATTTACAAGTCAAATAGCTACCGAACTTGTTGGGTTTCGTAATCTTTTATATACTCAGAATATAATTTATTGCATTAGTTCCTTAAAGGTTTTCCATTATACTTTTTAAAGATGGCGACATGAGAGCTTAAAATAAATCATTGATCAGTCCCGTTATCATTATTTTGACCACACAGTTAAGTGGAAGTGATTGTAAAGAGTTTGTCATTTTCACCATAACAAATAGGTGTGGGAAAATATTAATCAACCAAATGTCAAGAGATGTGAACGCTAATATATTCAACAAAAATAAATGCTCCTTTACCTAAATGATTAATTTGAAAGAACTAATACGCCATATAAGCTAGATTGCAAGGACCATAAAATATGACGATTCCGGTACCATTAATACCTGTATGACGAATGCACTTTTACATAAATTCTAATTCCAATGTTATTAGTTACCCTAGCTTACATGATAAGGGAAGGGAGCCCTTCACTGGATTACTACACAATATAATACAAGGAATACACACACTTAAAGATGTATAACCCTTTTAAAACCATGTTTCGGTATCACAGTTATAGATAAGGAAGTCTCACGAAATTGTAGATTTAAAGATGTTTATCTATTGCATGCATTTAGTAACAAAAACGGAGAAAATCGCCAGTATGCTGTTATACAATATGGCGACCTTCTAAAACAGTAAACACATAAATTCACTCCAATATTTGCGATCACCTTTTACATTCAACAAAGTCCGTAATAATGATTGATTGCCAATCTCTTATTTACATATAAATAATGCAATGAATAACATAATAACATGTAATAACATGTTATCACTCTGTAATTCAATTTGTAATGAGTAGTAAACTGTTAAATTGTACACATTTAGAGACAGGCCTGGTCATATTTATTAACTTTTAGCTTGCACATATACACAGACACATACATACATACATACATACATACATACATACATACATACATTGTACATACATACATGCATGCATGCATGCATACACACGCATGCATACATACATACATACATACATACATACATACATACATACATACATACATACATACATACATACATAAAAAGTCTAATGCCATGACTTTAGATCTCTCAGGGAAATCACGAGCAAAGTAATCAGTCCTTTTAGAAATATCAGTAATTTAAATAGCAGACAGATACTACAACAGAAGTCATATTATCCCAGAAAGAGCGGCACTTGCTTTATATGGCAAGCTTTATTTTGGATTGATGTATATCCTCTTATTAAGTACTGGCATAAGTATTGGTTAATACAGCGGGATATCCTTGCCATTTCGTTGAAGATAGGCAGCTTGAGAATGTATACATATCGTTATATATTATTCCAAGTCAAATACAATAACAGTTACTGTAGAATTCCTTAGGGAACACATCCTTACATTTTGATAAATATACAATATACTTAATATGTATTGGTATTGAGGCAATTCTAAAACAAGACGTTATCATAACATATAGGACACTTCATGTTCTGCTGATTGTTTAACCTCTTATTAACAGTTGTTCCGCTAATTACTTAAGGAGTCTAGTAAAAGAAATTACTGTAATTACTTCGATTCAACTGAATAAACCTACTGATAGTAACACACCTGGGTAACCGGATAATGCTATGGTAACCGGATAATGCTATGGTAATCGCCATGGTTACCAAGACATGCGATTTCTACTTTACCCCGAAACACCAAATTATAATGAAAGCTAGCGAAACATGATGAGTGGAAATCTCTTTCGACTCGAGTGTTTACGGATCATTATACGTAGTGTACACTGCCTAATTTGCCTCAAACTATCATCCATACTTTTACAAAGACAAGCAGCTGTTTGAAAATTATTGATGAAATATGATCCCATCACAACAGTCACCCTTTGAAATATGAATCTCTATTCTTAAAAAAAAACATATGTCACAAAACGAATCACAAGAGAAAAAGGAATTCAGCATCAAATTGCACTTTGTTCAGGAAATTTTCTAAAGTAATTCATTTGAAAAGCCCATAAATTACAATATTATTATGATGGAGCGCGTTCACTCTAGTTTGCACTATGGTCGTACAATGGTTGACAAACATATACTTACCATTAAAAGACTGTGTAGTATAGGAGTAGCGTTAGGCGTCACTACTAGCTAAAATAATAAACACCAATTTAAGGCACTATCCTCGTTGCTTGAACATCAATGCAGGCACTTTGTCTGTGGTGTTTTTGCAGAAAATAACAGTGAATCGAAGCCAAATATAGTACCCGCATAGATTCATGAATATTAATGACATGTTTACAGTTGACATCAATACCACACAACTAGGCATATCGTGGGTACTGCTTATGCGGATTTGTAGATTTAATACGAGGAAATCTTCAGGAAATAAGGATGTGTAGAACGAAGGTTTAAAGTAGAGATATATTATCCCAAACTGAATAAAAGATAAATATATTCTTAACTTGGTTATTTGTTTTTTGACCCATTATAGTTACATATTACCTCATGCCTTCCCTTCATAGTGTTACCGTCAATAAAACACACGTTGTGAAGTGTCTGATAATACATTTAATAACACATACAAAATCTGTTGATCATGAAATTACCAGTTTAAGGCGTCGACATATGACCCATTATACTTTAAAATATCTCTACGTGACAAATGTTTATATTTTTACAGCTGTTTAATTATTGAATAAAATAAGTCACGAGTCGTTATGCTTGGTATGGGTGTCGTGTTAATTGGCATATTAGTTTAAATAGGAAAGCAAACCAGTCATTATCGTTTATAAACCCTTACAAAGCAAACGTTTTACTCTGGGACATTCTCAGGGTGTACTATTCTGAAATGAGCTTTGTGGGTCAGATGTAAGACGTGAGTAGATCAATAATGCCATGAAAAACCCACGACGTCAACATCAACTGCTTTAAAAAAACAAACAAACAAAAAACACCATGTGCTATGACCGCGAGGTAAAACAATATAATACGATATAATATGCAAAATGTGTTTTTTTTATTTGATTTTTATGATATATGCCTAAAATATAACGATGTCCACATGCCTGTCGCATTTTTTTCGTCATATCTTTGTCAACATGTGCAAATTGCACTGGTTCTCTCGATTCCCTATATAGTGTATACATATCAGAAATTATGTTATCAAGTCATATTATATCATTACTGGCTTAATTTTATGTCACTGGTCGATTAGTACCTGATACATATTGACTGAATTTCATTAGTTTCACCATATAAATTAATGTAATTGGAGTTTATATCATAAACTCACACCTTCTGATATATTTTGGTTTTCTAATTGCTTAGCAAATGTGATAAAATTGACATCATAATCTAAAGTTTTCGTTATCTCTTTCAAACCTTACACTATTTTACAAGGGAAACTATTGCAAAACAATAATTGTTATGCAAGGTTTTTGGTATGGTGTATCTGCAAAATGCCAAAAAAGTGTAAAAAAAAAATAAAAATACAAAATAGATGAGGAGATGTTAGACAAAATTACAAAAGGATCTACAGCATAGACAATATAAATAACATAATACTGCTAGGATGTTTCGTCAAACCATTGAACGCATTTGAAATATTGTTCACCTGCTCTTCTTAAATGATACTCAATTCTCTGCATTACTTACACAAAATTAAATAGATAGCACATTTAGATGGTGAAAGATGTCTATCTAAACCAGAATACGACTTCATATCATTCGCTTATTAATCCTAATACCAATGTATATGCATGTCACGTTGTATGATTTATGATATGTCTGGTAATTTATTTTTTCAAAATTCCGTATGTTTTGTGAAACTGAGCAAAAAAACTCAATAGAACACTTTCCTGGAACGATATAATTATATTGCATGTAGCCAAGCAGTGATTATAACTTAAATAGAACTTCAACGAGGTAAGTAAAACCTTTCACATAAACCAATCGATGTTGATTAGTATTTTTTTTTTATTAAACTTTTTGATGTAACTAAAGAGTTAATGCATTATTTATTATATATGTAATATTAAGTTAAAAAATACAGTATACTTAATGAATTTATCACATAAAGGGGAATCGAATGCATCGTGCAGGCGTTCTCGATTAAAGGTTTAATATAAATAGGAGCTACAACATACGAAATAAGCCCGAGAACCATATAAAGTAGCATACGTTGGGCCTGTCTTTCTTTTGTTGACACCTCCGAGATATTACAAGACCAAATATTTAACTCAGACAATAAGTTATCCGGTCTTTGTAGCTAAAGAAAAACAATAGTACTATGTCTTTGATAGACTAGATACATTACTCTAGTGATAGATATCAGACATGCTAAACGTCACTGAATTATAGTCTATGTGACTTTCATAATGCTGTTTCTGGACTATTTTACTTAGATAACAATACATATATCTCCTTTGCTAAACAAATTGTCACATCATGTTTCACTCGTTGTTGTAGTTATATACTCTATAATCTCCACCATAACGACATCTAAAGTCATTCTTCGGACTCTTGCAAAACGCACCTTGTGTATTTATGAGTGTACTGTTAATAATTGAAGTATTTTTCTGTATCTTCTTATAATCGTATTGCCTTGGCAACCGCGGGTACATCATCATAACCAAGACGTGGTACATTATTTAAGTCTGAGACTGACACTTGATACTGATGATGAAGATTTTAATATCTTATATTTCTAAATAATCTTGAATAATAAAAGGTTAACAGTTTTGAAATACAAGTTGATTGTGTCATTCCCAAGGCCTTATCAGCTAAATCCTACATAGAGAAACTAAATATGGTTTAGAGTGCCGTTCACCTGCACATTGAGGGCTTTCACACTTAGCAGGTACTCAATATCATAAACAACATGTCTAAGCCATAGCATGTTATGCCCTACTCTCCACAACTAGGCCTAAAGACATGCAAACAAATCAGTGCATGGAATAAGGTAACCATGTACACGAGACTTAAATCTCTGAATACCAGCATCAAATATTCTCCCATTAACAGTATCAGAAAGACTGCTTCAGATCTTAATAGCAGTATGGAAAAAAGCTTTGCTAAGTGATTGTCTTCTTGCGTCAGGCATGAACAGAGAACAATACCAGTTTGCTCGGGTTGATATCCAGTACATATATATGGATATCTGATTTGATAAATTTATACCCAGAATTGAAGATAATCATATATATTTAGTTTGAGGTTATGAATTTGAATGTTTCATTGATATGTCTTCGGTGTATTTTAGTAAAAATTGTTATTTTCAAAGAAACGGGATTTCATCGCGAATATAATCTTCCAATTAACTTTGCATTAGTTGATATTCCTCATCCTAATTTATTTTAAATAACATGAACACTATCACAGCTGAGGTACCATGACCGACTGGTTGTTTGTCAAACTTTTGAGAGATTGAAAATGACATCAATATGCCTCTTATGTCGCAAATGATAGTTAATATGACAGTTATTAATGTCCTATTTTCGGCATTTCAAATTATTACTTTGCAGTTTTAGTGTTAAAAAATTGAATTAGAACAATTTGAGTAAGTACTTTTTTTCAATGTACTAATCCGTAAATAGACTGTAATATACGGACTGTTGTTAGGTTCTTTCAAGCAAGTGTATGCTAACTGATACCTTTACACGACACGTCGTATCTTACAGACTAATAAAAAAGCAAAGATAGGCGCCCTTAAGGATTAATGTGCAATGACTGATAAGTATTACACCATGCCTTAAATAAGAATCCTTTACTACATAAAATGTTGATCTGGAATCTGATCTCCACCAAATCTATAGGTTCCTTTTATCATTGACCATCATTCCTCAAGGAGTCATCTTACATTTTCTGAAATCTATCTACGAAATAGACACACACATACCGACATTAAGAGCAGTCAAAGTGTAACCTTCATGTAGCGTTGTTATATATCTAATATACAAATCGCAAAATAAATTGCTTTTGATCAGAAAATGGTATCCTAACGACATTCACAATCAAGGAGTTTTTGAATTAAATTAAGGTTTGGGGAAAAGCTTATGTGCTTTTTGCAATTCAAAATAAACGTCCCGTCATGGAACAGATTTTGCTTTAAAAGTTTTTACTATTTCATAGCTGAAAAATTGACATTTCATCTGTTTTGATTTGATCCACTTTGCCAAATAATTTGAACTCTATATTGAGTGCTATTAGGATGTTGCTGTTTATGTTTGGAGTAGCTGCCTATGTTGAAATAACCAAAAACGTTCAATCAGCTTTTAAATCAAATGATTTACAAAGGTTATAACGCACAAGCTGTTCAAATGTTTAAGCACTGGGCTTCGATCTGTCTTGGCATTTAAAGTTATCTTAAATAAGTTTAAAATGTAATAGAGAATATAAGAATTAAATTAAAAGTTTTGAATTTTCTCAGTTGATGACTGCATCCAGGACGTGGGAAATCATAAATAAATAGTGAATTTACTGTTGACATTGATGCCTATGATCTATGTCTGACTACTCTCAGCTAAATTCACAAATAGGTATGACTATGCTAGTCTCTGTAACTACTTCTACTTTCATTTCTATTTTAGAGCTTTAGTCTAAGCACTACTCACACGAGCTACAACTCCCCTGATGATTTGCTATTCTTATTAACGTTTAACCGTGACAAATTATACACTCTCCTCTTGTTCTTCCACGACTATACAGCCCTGGACAGGCTAGTGTGGGAGAGCCAGTGTGTAACTAGGCATCCTCTATCTTTTTCTGTTCAGAACGTCATTTCTTTTTCATTGTTGCTTTTACCTCGTTGGATATGTCTATCATGTCTTAAAAGTAGTAGCTTCTTCTATTTTTAAAGTTATCATTTCCACCTCGATACCTTCATTTAACAAAGTCCTTAAGGGACCAGGGACTTGTGTGATTAACTAACCATTTCGCTAGGGGGAGCACAGCTGCCAAATCTATGTTTACAGAACGTATGCCAATCAAAGATTCATCTTTCTCACCTTAAAATAGTCCACTTCCACAAAACTGCAGTGAACCAATTTAAAATAGATAGGGCATTCCTCATGCAATCGAAGTTTTGTTAGTTAATGCCACAAGATGGTTGCATTTGTCATCATCAAACGAGGCAACGTTTATTCGACAAATTTAAGACTTGGGTTGGAAATATTATAGCGTGACAAATGGCACTTACAACTGAATCAAAGTATAACATTTTTATTGTAATCGCAAATCATATAACGTTTCTTGAATAAGCATTTAATGGACGTAAATAATAGGCTAAACGTCGATTAACCACAATAGTTACAAACTAAACTTCACTTTTTGGCATTTATCCCTGTACGAAATCTTTAAAACTATCAATTGCTGATTCCAAAAATAAATATTTGGAATTGATTTCCATTGATAGTTGTAGCTTCTCTGGGTTAGATTGTGTGATGCATGCCAGCTCCACCTGTCGCTAACATCAAGTTTATGACAACCTCTGATTTTCAAGTTTCTCCTCTAGATTCAATACCAATCTCAAATATTAGCATATGTGAGTATGATTTAAATCCATCTTCTAGATGTTCACTGGTTCATCTGGTGATCAACAACAGCTTTTCAATACAGTTAATCTACAAACAATCGCTCCGTCATCAGCCCCAGTTGCTACCTATGAATAACCAGCTTGTAAATGAATGCTGTTTATGTTATAACCTTCACTGCAATTTATTTCAATTTTTTGTACTTCGATCGACCCCTAAGATTTCCAATAACTATTACTTGAAAAACATTTGTTCATTTAACACCTGTTTGAAATAAATGAGGTTGATAATAATCAATTAATGTTATGAGTTATACAGATTGTGATTCCTAGTTTAACATTGACGATACTAATGTTTGTATGACATATCTCGTTATTGAAATTTTTTTCACAACACAGCAACTAGGATGAAACTGCATCTGAAGGTTTCAGCTGTATGAGTCTTGGAGGTTATACCATACATACATACATACATACATACATACATACATACATACATACATACATACATACATACATACGTACATACGCACTTACACAAACATACATACATACATACATACATACATACATACAGACTGACAGATAGACAGACAGACAGACAGACAGACAGACGGACAGACAGACAGACAGACAGACAGACAGACAGACAGACAGGCAGACAACTGAAATTGAGGTAGGAGAATTGATACGTCTATATTCTAACCGCAATGAATGATCAATGGTGATATTTATCATAATGGTAAAAAAATAATAGCGTTTGTTGTTTTGAAATTACTGGTTTGTTTCAGCGTCTCGTATTTACTTGTCTAATAGCTTTCCTTTTCGTAACTCTAGCTTTTGAAATCAATATTTTGGTCAATATCCTTTATTTGTGATTGATAAGAATGCAACGTTAGGTACGGCGATACCAACCGTTTTCAGCATTATATTTCAAGAAACTGTTGATTTATTCGCAATTGATACCTACAACCATGGTGTGACTTTCCACACTCTTCATTCCATTTATGGTATCGAAGACACAGGGTGCCTCTCTGTTTCTGAACATACAAAATACTTTGATAAGAACTTGAATCGATATCAAAGATTATGGTTGTCCTTATTATGAACGGATGTTTCCGTGATGTTTCATCATTCAAAAAGGAAAAATTCAAGATATTTTCATAACCAAATGAGGAATAGATGAATGTTGAAGTAGCATCCACTCAGTAAACACTGTACATCACATTTATTTATGTTTGGCTGGGGACCCAGAGCGTCATTTTACACCAATGCTCAGTTCTGTATCGTGCAACAACTCTGAAATAGCGTTATAAAAAATGGCAAATCTGCAGCTGGCAGAAGTGTTTTCTGTACTCTGGAGAGGAACGTTATTGCAAACAGACAAAGCTACGAACTATTCTTAATCATTGCCTACAGAATAATTGGTTTAGAAAGATTGGGATATCCTATCCATATGCTAAAAACCATTGGTGACAGTGATGCTTGTTTTTAAACAAAGTCACTAACGCTTTGAACTTTTATTTATGGGGGAATTGATTTATAGTATCCTGAATGCCGGTTTATTGTGTCAATATATTACCATATAGCTAATTATATATTTCATTATCAATGTCATTAACGAATATGCAATTACTATGCTTGTATAGATTTCCATCGATATAACATGATCATTCATCATAATGAAATCCCCTATAAACTGAAAAGGAATATTAAGTGGAAAACTCGGCTTTTTTTCATACAATCTTTTTTTTCAGTTATTTATCAGACGTCACTTCATCTACAAATCTATCTATTTATAATCACTAGTACGTGTGAATATTTGGAATGTTCTTTTTAGAGTTCCCACTCTACACTTAAGGCTTAATATTTGATACAAGTGGTTACGGGATAAGTACACAGCGGTCAAGGGTTGGTTTAACTCTGTAGCCTTACTTCTTATAAGCAAGCAGCTGCAGAGTGGCCTGGTTGAACTAAGCCATTATAGTATGCACTGTTAATATGAATAGACGAGAAAGCAAATGATTTATTGAGACATTTTTAAAAAAAATTTAAAAGATGTTTACTGTAGACGCAATTCAATGCGGTAAATTAATCCCTCCTTGACCTTTGACCTGCGTTGACTTTTAAATAGTTCGATGACCGTCATTTATACAAGACGTCGAACAGTCTACATTTCATTACTAGGGAGGATGTTCCAACACCTCCAACTATTTTGAACAGTAGATGTATGAGGACAGATGGCATACATTTAAAAGATTATTCTGGATCAGACACAACAAGTCAAATAAGATATACAATCATACAGAGACGAAACAGTGAATAGTAGTATTGCTTGTCACACAGAGTGGACGGGTATGGTTCAAACAGCCAAAACAGTCAAATATGTATATAGTTACTTTGTAAACAAGTAATTTGCATATGACTAAAGGTATTTCATACGTTCTCTTGAAAGGGTTAGTAAATTCTATTATCTATCTATCTATCTATCTATCTATCTATCTATCTATCTATCTATCTATCTATCTATCTATCTATCTATCTATCTATCTATCTATCTATCTATCTATCTATCTATCTATCTATCTATCTATCTATCTATCTATCTATCTAATAAATTAAATTTTATATAGCGCCAAATATCCAAAGAAAACAATGTTCAGTGGCGCTTAGAGTTAGAAAGGAGATGAAAAAGCTGTCTGAAATATGTGGGTTTTCAAGCGTCTTTTGAAAATGTTAACATTGGGAGAGGTTTTAATGTCCAGGGGTAGAGAGTTCCAAAGTTCAGGAACTGCTGAAGAGAAGGAGCGGCGACCATAGGAAACCAGATTCCATTTGGGTGTATGCAGAAGGCATTTAATTCGTCGCAAATTAATGCGTTTACGTTAAGAGCTTTTTGGTCAAACAGCTAGCTGGCATCGACCCTTGTGTGAACATTGTTTCAAGCGCTGTACAGCTTCCATCATTGTTTATCCCCCATAATACTTCACTTGAGTTACAGCAGGCTTCTTCTCAGTAATATGCCATTCTTGTAACTCTTTTTGTATATCATGTAAACATTATGTTATTAAGAATGTACCTAACCTAACGTAAAGGGTTATTCAATCTGGTATGGGTATTTTTGCTAAAAGGACAGGTAACTATTGAAAACAAATAATATAGGCCTACTCTATCATAACAGCTTATCAATTTTATCAATTTTACGTATATATATATAAGACGTTACATTACGTTGTTTTGAAATCATAATTTTAGTGTGTATAACATTTACCTACAGTGTACAACAAACTGTTATGGAGACTACCTGACTAATTTTAAAACATCGATCGATTCTAGAGTTGCACATGCTGGGTTTATAATATATAATTTATTGTTGGAGTGAAATCACTGACATAATGTTTAATTGTATAATGTTGACGTCTTCAATGGCAGCAAATATCTAACATATAATGGCACAGATCATGTCATAATATAAAGACTTCTCTTAACCTTCGCCTTTTACACTTTTACTAAATTACATCATAACAGTTTTCATGTTTTATGCGTTAATACTCGGTTTGATTTATGTCAACAGCAAATAATTATTAACCATAGTTATATATGTAAGTAGAATACTACAAGTTTCTTTTACTATGCAAGAGACACCAGCATTAAAATCTCAAGCTCAGCTGACGCTTTGTAAACCGTAAAATGTTATTTTCTGGTCTTACATCATTTTTATTGCTTTTTTAAAAACACAAAAGGAATAAACGAACACTTAAATAAGTGAATCCCGTCTCACGTACATAAAATGTTTATTTTGAACAGAATAATTAAGACTGTTGATTTAACAGCAAACTATAAATAACTAGAAAACAAACAAATTAGCAAAAAAGCATAATAAATGATGGTGACGTTTTAGTATTTACACCAAGTTAGAACTTCATTGTTTGTTGATAGTGAAAACTATACCTAAATGTGGTCAACAACTTCCTGGAGTTGCTAGATGACACGTACAAGCCATAACACATAAATATATGATTGCCATATAAAACGCTTACAATAGATCCTTCCTAGATTGTTGAACTGTATACTGTTAATTCCAAATGAGTATAGATTACATTCTTATAATTTATGACCAGATTATAAAATTAGACACTAAGGAGATTTTTGCTAATCTTGCCTCCGGATAGGATATTGCATAGAGATATTTTAAATAATGATGATAGTATTATCGAGCCTTGTGAAAAGGCAGTTTTTTGTTTATTTCAGGATACATTTAATATGTATAAAGTCATGTTAATGTAATCTACCCTTGCATTTTTCATTAGAATTTTCCCTCCTATAGTTTTTAGAAAACAAAAAGTTTATAGTAAATGTGTTCAAACATATCTGTAATTTCGTTTATTACAGATATTGTCTGCAATGTTATGGTTTTGGTGGTTAATTAAAGTTTGCATTTAACATGCTCTTCTTGTACATTCCTTATAAAAATAAACATCATGAATAATGTATCGTGACTTCTAAAGGACGACTGTCGGCCGCCATTAATTAGTACATATTATGTAAATGACTGTATGACGTAATGCCATATGTACCAAGACATTCTCAAAACCTATGTACACTTTCAGTAGTAACAAATTCACCTAGACAAGTTCGAAATCCCATATGCTACTGATCAGATCTTCGTCAGTTACGTTCAACAGTTTTGATAACTACAACGCATAGGTATGAATGATCTATCCTGCACACTCTCACCATGTAGCAACGCTTTGTGTACTGCCTATGCGATAGACTTCACATCTAGATAGACGATTGCCAATGTCCATATGTATAATATATATATATATATATATATATATATATATATATATATATATATATATATATATATATATATATATATATATATTATATTTGGATTATTTCAAACATGTGTTATAATGGCGTTTAAGCTTGACTAATGATGATACAGTACTGGCACGCCTGTATAGGACTACGCACATAATGAACATATATGGTATTCTTTAGACAACTATATGTATATGTATATATATATATATATATATATGTATGTATATATATGAGAGTGTCTGATGATCGCAATATGCGTGAAACTCCGAGTTACACCCAAGAAAGAGTTCCAGTACTACCAAAACTATATATATATATATATATATATATATATATATATATATATATATATATATATATATATATATATATATATATATATATATATATGTATATTATATATATATGTATATTATATTAATATGACTAGGTAATTTATATAAATATTGGCAGACACAGTTTCTACTACGTTGTAATACAGAGGTATGACAAAGTTTAATACGCTATCCAGAAGGTGACTGTTCCACCGAAAATACAAACACGTATTCCTTACAATAGACGGTGTAGGTTTACAAGGTTGACAATTACCAAACAGTGTTAAACTGGTCATTTATCATTCAACAGGTGACACAGGGTGAATGTTTGATAATAAGTACCATAAGGTGATTCATCGACAGCACAACATGGTGGGAAAACGACACTTGCACACCACAATGCATGCATGTTATACTTTGAACAATTGATATTCTTTACGTACAGACTTCTAAAATACGTTAGCAAACATTAAAATGAACATAAAAAATGAATTCAGCGAGTGTAAGAAAACAGGTAACGAAAATAGTTGATTAGCCATGGTTGGTATTGTTCAGTTTAAAATGAAGTTTCCTGGATGAAATTTCAAGGTTTTTCACTAATTTAAATACACATATATCAATTGTTAACTGTTTAGTTATTCACAACATTGCTGTAACGAAGGCCAATTTTAAAAAAAGCAAATAATTAATATAAACATGTTTATAATAGACCAATAAAATGCAACATAACATTACCACTTTACCCTTTTTGGCAAACAGTTCAAGGATGGCGTACAAGTGTTAATATAATATCTGAAATGGTCATATACAGAGTATGAAGGTTTTTAAGAAATCAATAAAATTGTAGTTTCGAGTAAGGATGTACAAGCATGTTTCACATACATACATACATACATACATACATACATACATACATACATACATACATACATACATACATACATACATATATAAATACATACATACATACATACATACATACATAGTATACATACATACATACATACATACATACATAGTATACATACATACACACATACATACATACATACATACATACATACATACATACATACATACATACATACATACATACATAAATACATACATACATAGTATACATACATACATACATACATACATACATACATACATACATACATACATACATACATACATACATACATACATATATACATTAAACCACTGTTATACAGTCACATTGGAATAAACCAAAACAACCTCATCAAATATACTCAAGTGCACTTAGAAAAAATATCGTAAGCGTACCATTTAAAATTTATTGCTTTCATATTAGATTGTTGCAGCTATTTTAAGAGCCGATGTTATTTATGATAAAATTACAATATCATGTTTTTTTAAGATCAATAGCCTCACCAAATGATTTTAACGATTTTCCCATGTGCACTGGAATGAATGAATGAATAATTGCAAAATTTTATTGATTGTGAAAGTGAATTCATCAAAAAGTGACTTGAGTTTTATAACTAAAGATCCGGTACATGCATTAACTGAATATTAAATATATATAATTGCTCGAATCACAAGTACAGGCTTTATGTATTTTCAATATAAAAGGTTTTTAAGATGGGAAATAAACACACATGCTGTAATTAAATGATTTTGTACCACGAATTGAGGATCATAGTTCAGCTTATAAGGGAAGTGCTGAAATATTGATAATAGATAGATAGATAGATAGATAGATAGATAGATATATATATATATATATATATATATATATATATATATATATATATATATATATATATATATATATATATATATATATACATATATATATATATCGATGGATGAATGGGTGAATGGTTTGTTAGATGGATGGATAGCATGCATGCATACATACATACATACATACATACATACATACATACATACATACATACATACATACATACATACATACATTTTGACCCATGCCTGCTTAAAATTTAAGGTTTCAGCTTTAGTGATAAATTAGTTGTATCCTAGCGACAGCAAACGTTGCGCTGAAAAGTTGGCCTAATGATAATGTGGTTAGGTTTCCATATGTTACATGGTGAAGTTACAGTCCCCATTTACTGTCAAAACTGAAAATCCTTTGACGAAAAAGGTAGCGGATTGTACATGTATATGGAGACTTACAGTGAGATGATTTACATTATTAGCGGGTGTGTTCACTAAGTCTTCTTTTATCTCCTAAAGTGGATCCAATTTGAATTAAATGTTTTTTATCTCTTGATGGATAATTGAATGCAATATCGCACATATTAACCTATTGTCGGCATCCCTTTCATATAAACATCAGTAGAACATCGCATTAATTATGTGCCGGCTTGTTGAAACGGTTAGCGCTATGTGTGATCACCGCTGAATGCCAATTACGGGAAGCTTTTATTTCTACACGTGTATGGAATTGGTGACATATACGGCGGAATTTAATTAACGAAATTCCAAATAAAATGAGCTTAAAATCACAAATTTCTTGAGCGTTGTTATTTCTGGTCTCATAATCACGAAGACTTGTTTTTTCTACACTAATCATAAAAATATTTCGAACATTAAACATAGTTAAGATGAAGCCGTGAATAAATAACGATATTAAGGATATCAGAAATAAACCACGGATATACCGAAGATATATTAGATAATAATTTACAGTGTTATATGATTAATGAGTGTATGAATAGAATCAATCATATTTCCATTTGTAAGCGTACGTAGTAAACAATAGTTAAAACTGTACGCCTTGTAAACATGCAATAAGCATATTTTGTATACTTTTTCATCGTATGAACAAAGACGATTGTAAAGAATTAAACATGAAAATATGACCACCCTGTAAAAACTAGCGTGATAGATTTCGTGCACAGACAGGCCTGGAGAAATAGTGAAGAAATTTAGAAAGAATCATACATTAAAACATTAACGGTTTCCTAAAATGTATATATATACACATCATTACCTCTATGAAGGTGACACTCAGCTTCCCGGCTTCTTTCCACCGCCGAACCAGAATTTCATTTAGAATCAAATGTAGGTAACATCTATTTGAGACACTGAGTGCCCCGGTTAACCAGCGTCGTCCACGGAATCCTGGGAGCAGTAGTACGATTTGACATATCAAACACACTGCAGTCTCAATCATCAAACCAACAACTGTCACCAGATCACTCCCCGTCGAGACTTTTGGTTGCACAATATGTTGGCAGTTAATTTTACAATTAGTTCCATTAAAAGGGGGAATGAATAATGAAAAGTGAACCTGGTCCAGAAGAACACTTCATCAATTATCGTAAATGAGGTAGATCAGACGCTGACATGAACAAAACGGAGTTTACGAAGAATAAATGCAATGCTTGATTGAGCAGTAGGCGACGAACTCACAACGTACTGATCAAGCGTTGCGCATATTTTTTGATGTACATATATATCCGTTGAATAGCAATGACTGAAACGCATTGAGAGAACCATTACTAATTGTTTGAACATAATGTCCATCAATCTCTCTTTTCAATTCATTCTAAGAGTTCCTACTGCCATCCGTAATAGTGTTATTAAAATATAGAATCGCTGATAAAGATTGGTTTTATACAATCATGCACTCGATAAGATTATAATACTGAAAATTGCATTTCAAACCAAGCTCTAGCAGTAATATTTCAATATCAATTTTGATAATAACTTCTTTGAATTTAATATACCGATGATCTACTTGAAAATATTTATTACGTTAATAATTTCAGAAGGTAAGATGTTTGATAATGGATGTTTATATCTTTCACAAATCAAAGAATTGGGTAATAATAGGACGTTTCCTTCACACCAAACCCCTGATGCCAACCCATAGAAATCACCATATGAGCGCTCTTATTTTACAGAGTGGGGAAACAGATAATTGTCTATAATCCGAAATGAAATCCTAGCATCCAGCTCGCTAGGTTTTTGTCACTTATATCTCAATTCGTGAGATCATGACATGATATCGATGATGGATATTGACAAGGCAGGCTGCTGTGGGAATCGAGACAGTTGGATATGGCAATACATTCATATGGTTATTGAGGTCTCGTTAACAATGATGATCACAGCCACGGTGATTCAAAGCTTTCCAAGTCGTAAATATACTGCTGTAGATATGTGG
>NC_135561.1:2890000-2905000 GCF_964340395.1 Glandiceps talaboti | reverse complement strand
TATCTGACTCCTTCATCAACTCATAAATAGTTCATGATAATTATCTACATTCCCTGTATGTTCTGTTCCAAATGGATTAATTTGACACAGTATTTTTGAGGACCACGATACTTACCCTGTATTTTATATTTCCAAATTCATCAACCCGACCCAACATAACACAATATACCATTAATAATGCATGTTTTAAAATAAAGATTGCAACACCTATGTCAATACATAATGTTGAACATGCATGGATTATATATTGAATTCGCAGTAGTGCGTGAATTTCAATGATATCTGTCATACAAATTTGAATCATTTTCCAAACCGCGTAGAAACGCTAGCTTAAGACTTGATCGAGTGAGATCAGATTAAAAATAAAATACCCGATGGCACTATTCAATCTTAGTGCGTTATTAACACTAATGTATACTTTCCAATTTATTAAACCTGTTTGCCTAGAAGTGTCGCATGCAATTTGAAAGACATGGACTCAGTCAGGTTATTACAGTAGTGAAGTGGCATATATATCAATCTCAGTGGAATTGAATGTATGCCGGTAATGTCATCAATTTCACTTTTCATTAATTTCATTTGTTTCCGATAGGTATATTTCCATTTCACGGTTGCGCATATCGCATACTTAGCCTTTTTACATTTGCGACTGGGTGTTAGAGTGATGTGCAAAATTGCAGTTGTCAAAACAGTTTGAGATTTGAACATCAGTGACACAAACATCGTCACCACACATCTATTTCCTTGATATGAACAAGCACCATCACTGCTATCAACACCAACATCAGGAAGCCTGCTATCATTCTGCAGTCAACATTATTTCGACTGCAACCAGCACAACCACCTCCAATGGACAATCAACAACACTAAAGCCACTAATACATATAACAAGCCTTCTATCATTATACAGTATCGATTTCTGCTATTCCTATTGCCACCACCACCGCCACCACCATCGTCGCCACCACTGCCACCACACCTCCACCACTATCACCCCCACCACCGCCAGCACTACCGCCAGCACCAGCACCAGCACCATCACCATCACCACCACCACCACCACCACCACCACCACCACCACCACAACTGCGTATAATACTGTTATATTGATCAGATTATATTTTTCTTCACTCTGTTGTAGTATGGTCATTGTTGTATATATTGAAAGTCGTACAAGCATTAAATAAATAATCTCGAAAACCATTATACTGGTACACTATCGGCTGCACCACTATCAACATTACCACCCGGATGTAGACCATATATGGGCACAATAACCATTACCTCTTAGACAACCACATAGCAGTCATTGTTAATATAATGAAATATAGATATGCCAAGTTGAATTTGTACTTCTCTCTTAAAAGAAATGACCAGAAAAGGATAAATCATTGTATTTGGTTGTATGTCACTAGGTTACACATACATTCTGATGTCAATTGAACTGTATTCAATATAAAACAGCTGAAAGATGTTCATAATTAATCATCAATATTCCTCATTCCATCGATATTCAGCTGCCTACACTGAAGCAAAGAATTAGTTTGACTTCATCTGCTTTATTTTGGAATCACTACTTTAACGATGGAATAGTTCAGATAGTAGAAAGGGTCACAGGATCGATGATCAAACCTACTTATACTAAGACTCTATTTTTGTCATTAGAGATTACTGCGGATATCTTTAATTACAACACTTACTAAGGTAAAATAAATTTCCAGAAATATGATACACACTAGTACTCGGTGTAAAAGATTAATAGAACGGAAGGTGTCGATATCTGTACCATCCTTCAATTTCAAAACATAAAAGATATTCTATATAGTTTTCACAGTATAAAATGCTGCTAGGGAAACTGTTGTATATCTCGTTCAGATCTAAATAATGAAGTGTGTCGATAAGGAACTCCTTCAGTACGAACTGACCGTGCCCCATCAACCGTTACCATGGCAACTACTATTGATTTTTCATCACAGGCGGAATGCCTCACGTCGTCTGCCAGTGTAATGATATCGAAGATATTAAACATGTATTTATCCTCTATGAAAGTACTGACTACACATATACGATTCTATGCTTTTACAGACCCAACGAGGCATAACATTTTCCATTAGTTGACCAAATAAAATATCTGCGTTCACAAGTCCATTTAAACGCATGCTATCGAACGAAAAACGAAAAAATGTTTTAGAACCAATCACACGTAACCTTTGCATAACAACAGCAATGACGAAGGTTTAACTTTTATTTGTATTTCATGATTGTCAATATAGAGTTATTGCCGCTCATTGAACTTTAGCTCAGCTCACAAACGAATATTTTGATGTAATATTGAAAAATCTGTCTTTGTCTGCCTGTGTCCTGCTTTCTCCTCATCCTGTCTTTACTACCGTTACTCTGTCTGTCTGTCTGTCTGTCTGTCTGTCTGTCTGTCTGTGTCTCTCTCTCTCCTCTCTCTCCCCTTCCCTCCCTCTCTGATGACTGCTACACGGTAGTTTTCAAACTCATACATAGCATTATACCATCTCACTTTCCCTCTTCACCATCTTTCATTATCGCTTTATCAAATATTGTATGTATGTATGTATATATGTATGTATGTATGTATGTATGTATGTATGTATGTATGTATGTATGTATGTATGTAAAACACATTATGTTGCCCGCGTGTCAATATTGCCAATAAAGTTATGGTAACCATCAATATCCAAACCCACGTGACTGTGTTTTCCAGATCCTTTATGTATTGTAAGCCTTACTGAATTTGGAACTCCTGGTACCCTGGGATTGTACATCTACCTACATTGATATAGCATTAAACTGTTATCAGTGGATCGTTGAATCTCGTAGGATATTATCCCGTCAACGCTGCCGCATAGTTTAAGGCTACACTACTGACCTTTCTAACCTATGATAATCTTTCAAAGCAAAGTCGAGTCATTTTGATTTCTAACAAACGGAGACAAATTACCTTACCTATTAGACGACGATTTTTGAGGACTTTTGTTCATCTGCAACATAAACGGATTTTTTAAATACATAGTTACAACACTGTTTGCGTTGGGCTATGTATAATTTTTGTTAGATTACTCCTCAACACACTTTAGACTTTGAGAGATTGAGAGAAAGAAGACAACAGCAGGAAATGTTTAATAGTCAAGAACAACATATACGGTCATACCAGTTTCGACACACCTAGCTGCTAAAAAGGTACGTTTATCTTCTCAAGAATGTTGACTGCACATCTGGAAATGCGACAGTAGCATAGGTATAATGCATTCATTTCGTTTTATGGACACAGGGAACAACTCTATCCTTAGCTACATTAATGAAAACGTGATGGAAAATGTCCTCCGTTCAAGAGCATAACTATTTTTAATCTAAATATATAGCTGTCGCGACATATTCGTGCCTTAAAACGTGCTGTTAATTCCATTGCACGGGTCCATAATTAGGTTTGTCGACATCGAACTAAGTGTGTCGCAAGGACATACTACACCTAATTAAACGTAATTGCCACTTCCTGTTTACCTTTTCAAATTCATCCTCAACATCTGGTGATATGGGCTTAAGTGAGACTACTAATGTTTGGAGTTTGCAGAGTTCACAAGAGGTCAAATTTGTGTGAAGTGACATGGCATTCCTCAAATCGCTTTAATGAATTCTTTAGGTTGTTTTATTGAAATTATACAACATTTGGCTAAGTAAATTTACCAGTAATAAAGTCTTCACTTCTATATTATAGTCAGTTTGATTGCTTTGCGTACGTGCTAACATCTCTCTACTGGATTACACAATGGGTTAACCCTGCATCTTGTTAGTAGCGACGTTCTTTTGGGGCTGGTGATGGCATACACAGGCAGTCTTAATGAGCCCATGTCAACCGTAAAGAGAATGGGTGAAATGTATGTTATTCAAATACTGCATCAACCAACGCTCCGTCCTAAGTTATTACCACAGCTGCTTGTACATTACCATTTATCCATATCGCCAAAAGTAGTTCAGAAAAAAAGTTCTAGCTCTCCATGTCATCTTTACCAACGGCAACGTTGCAATGATTGCTGTATTTCGTAAATATCGTATTCCACACAACCTTTCATCTGTCTGTATGTCTGCCTGCCTGCCTGTCTGTCTGTCTGTCTGTCTGTCTGTCTGTCTGTCTGTCTGTCTGTCTGTCTGTCTGTCTGTGTCTGTCTGTCTGTCTGCATGTATGTATGTATGTATGTATGTATGTATGTATGTATGTATGTATGTATGTATGTATGTATGTATGTATGTATGTATGTGTGTATGTATGTATGCATGCATGCATGTATGTATGTATGTATGTATGTATGTACGTCATTGCTTTTACATTTACACCTTACTGTTTACCTTTTCCATTATATCAGTTTTGTCACCAGAAGAAAAGGACACTGTCAAACTTCACATCTTAGAACGGGCATCGTATTGTGTTGAGCACCTAAAGGTATACACCGCATATTCTTGTTTCTATATTATTTATAATTATCGGGAAAATTCAGTTTACAAAAGGAAACCTTACAACACATTATGTTACTCTTGTTGGCGATAATACTTTCGTGAATATTGTATAAGCATCACGTGTGATGCCCTTGGATTTTTTTCTCTATAATAAATTCCCTTAAAAAAATATCACCGATATCCAATACATAGAGTGGCTGTTGACAACAACGTCATAAACTATCTGACGTGACGCCAACAAACGACAAAATCTGTTATTATTTCACCGAGATATGTCACAAAATAAAGATGATTTATTGTTTGATAGAATGTGCGGTGAAAACTGAGAAGCAAAGGGTCATTGACCATGTCAAAAGTCCGTGGGCTGTTTCTGTGCAGTTTTCGTGATTGGAGACGATGGAGTATATATATGGAGTATATACCGATAATTAGGTAGCGTTGGACTACAACAAACTTGAAAGATTTATGAAGGATATTTTGCTTAATGTCTAAACGTTCGACTTAATTATGTTGTATTTGATAACAGTTCAAAAATAAAACATGAAATAAATTGGGGAATCATTTATCCCACATCAATAATTAAACAATTGGTGCCGTAGCCAAGACGAAACGAACTTTCGTCAGAACTAAGTGATTGCTAAGTTTATAATCGGTTAACGTTACGTTGTACTGCCGTTATCGTCTGCCCAATTCAATTTGAATGTCTAAGATCACATTGTTAAAATAACATGTCTGTTCAAAAAGTGTAAATAGCTACAATTATGGGATTAACAATACAGAGAGCCAAAGCCCCAGACTGAATATGTCATGACTTATATATATATATATATATATATATATATATATATATATATATATATATATATATATATATATATATATATATATATATATATACCCCTTCTTATATGAAATATATATGACCTCCCAAACCACCTACATCAATATCCGTATGTTAACCCATTGTCATGTATATATATATATATATATATATATATATATATATATATATATATATATATATATATATATATATATATATATATTACGCTGTGGTTCTATATATAAATAATATCATGAACCATACAGTCATACAGTTCTAACCCAAATATTTCGAAGAGACTGAGCTCCTCTTCATCGGTGGGTCGCCAGTTCTGTCTATATATACATTTGTGATCATTCGGCTAAAGTAACTTATATAGGTGGATGGGAGGGGGAATATAAGGATATTTCATACAGAAGGTGGAAGTAATATATGAATATTTTATACAGGTGTGGGGGTGATATGTGGCTATTTCATATAGGATGGGGTAATATACGGATATTTCATAGAGGAGGTGGAGTTGATGTATGGTCATTTCATATTGGTGGTAGGGTTTTGGCTATTTCATATAGATGAGAGTGATATCCGGATATTCTATATTGAGGGGATAATATACGGATATTTCATAAGGCGGCGTTGATATATGGATATTACATATCGGAGACGGTGTTAATGTAAGGATAGTTCATGTAGGAGGATGGGTTAACATACGGGTATTGATGTAGGTGGTTTGGGAGGTCATATATAGATATTTCATATAAGAAGGGGAATATAAACGATATTTCATACAGGAGGTGGGAGTGGGGTAATATATATCATGTCATTTTATCCTTGGTAGCGTATTTGAAAGAACTGTTGGCCAGCAAGTTTATACGTCATTTGTAACCTGACATTTTATTGGTGGGTTTTATTTGTCTGTGCTTTCATAGCTGTTGTATTATTTTCATTTTTAGTTTTTATTTTGTTGTACAATGCGTTGAGGCGTGGTGTAACAGGTTAAGAATCAAGATATAAATTGTTACAGTAGAACGTGTGGGTTAATATAATCATATTTCATTGGGGTAAGATATGGGTATTTTATAGGGTAATAATGTATGGATATTTTATATAGACGAGGGCACTTATATATGGATATTTCAGATAGGAGGCGGCGGTAATGTATATTTTATATATCACGTGGAGGAGGTAACATCCGTATATTTCATAAAGGTAGGTATTATTGGAATATTTCAATATAAACCAACGTAATCACCGTGGAATCAGACTGATATATGTCTCCAGAGGTGACATTTCTATGCTAAATAATCTAAGCACATATTACATATGTGTTTTTTAATCGGTTTTGCAAGTTTTATGAGCCTACTTCCATATACTCATGGGAATTACTCCTCGCAATTGCCTATCCCACAACAGACAAATTAGAAATGTCATAAATTATATTGAATTAAGTATTTTGGAATTCAAATGAAAGGATTTTCGCTGACGATCTGATACCACGATTAATCCATAAAGTTACTGTCTGGTTTTTGGTAAAGGGATTTTATGAAAATCAGCTATTTATAGTGATTGTGACTGATACTAACTGTCGTAGATGAGTTCTGGGTACGTCATTTACCCGTCTTGATGTGATGTCTATAACATACTATAGATATGTGATCATAGCAAAGCACACACGCCCCCAAACGTTCAATACTGAAAACGAAACAGTAATCGCTCAAAGCAATCATAGGGGCAGATCGCCCGAGTACTGATGGGTTGAAATCCGATGTATTCTATCAAGTAATGCAAGTTATTTTTAGTTGAAATGTAGCTTTGCGATAAAGTGCACAAATACTTGGTGACAACGATAAGGATGAAACATTTTATACTGTTACAGTAGCATTTTTTTTAAAAAGGAAGAAATGAGCACTAACATACCAAGTGGCTAGACAAAAAATGGTTTGGTTCCGGTTACCCGACCCCACCTAGTTTTGTACTGCAGAACCTAAACCTTTTTTTTACGTATTCGAGGAAAAATAATAAAATCACGAAAATTATTAAGTCTCACCAGAAATAGTTGATGAGGAAACTGACATCAACTTAAAAAGACAATATAAAATGTTCTTCCAATCGGTTATGGCTGTACTGATAGGAAAAAAATAAATAACACAGAGACCATCTGGAAAACAACTGGAACGAAACACTTACACATTGAAAAAAATATATGATAAAAAATATATAAGATCTACCTACCCCACCTACTCTAAAATTGAATGTAATCGGAAGCAGACAATATTTTGTATTAGGCCTAACTTATTGATTTGCTGTGAGGCGTAGAACTATTTTTTCGCCTATGTATTGCAATAGTCATGGGATTATGTTAAAATCAGTATAGAGTAGCCTCGAAGTCACGTACGCTTACTCTGGAGAATCGCCTTACTTGCCCAAAAAAACCTGACAACAGATAAGGAGGCAAAATGACGTCACCGGTCAGCTCTTTGTTTAGTTCTTCTGACACATGGGATATATCAATAAGAAAGTGAAACTCCAGATATTGGATTTTAGGCTATCAATCTAAGAGGATTGCTCCGAAACTACAGATAAACATGTCCACAGAACAAAGTTAATACTCCCAGGATGGTGGTGTTGAAGAGTGCATTGTGTAGATAAGATTCCGAGTCAATTCTAATGTAGTGTACAATGTTTGATCTAAACCTTGTATATAAAACTAATAATTTATTCGCTAGTGATTTTACAGCAAGTGCTTTACATACAGAGTACGATCTGATATGGACTTCAATGAAAACTGAAGAGACGATGTCAATGTGTTGACAACACATACTTTGATTTTGGCAGTCCGTCGGGTGTTTTTTTAACATGTTCAGTATTTGAAATAGTCTGAATTATGTGATGTGTACGCTTAGGAGGAAAAAGGTAATATTACATTACTGAAAGACTGTTACCAAGGGAACGTTGGGAAAACAGAATACAGTAACGTGTTGCCAAGAGCATCTATTGTGGAGCGGAGGTCCCACAAGTTACATTCTCTAAAGACTTGAATATATTGAATGTATATTATGACAGCAATGTTTACACCTTGATGACACATCGAGAATAAATTTAAATGTTGGTTTTATGAACATTTCCATCGAAATTATATGTCTTGAGTCATCCTAAGTTTGAGCTTATTTTGAAGACATTGTGCCAACTAGTGAAGAAAGAAACTGGAGATATGAAGCAAGGAAACAATAAAGATTTGATTGTTAGTGGTACGTCATAGTTGAATATAGTTTCTAGTCACGTACGAAATATACTATAGTACAGCCAGAAGGGACATTCCAGGTTTGAATGAAAAATGGTTCCTCTGATAAGTCAATTATAAAAACACTTTGAAAATGAATTAACCCAGAGGAAATGTAAAAAAAAATGGATGATCATTGCTACATAACTGTATCTACGACAATATCGGTACTTTGTGGGAAACTGTGGAAGATCAACACACAAATTAAAGCAACGTACGTACAATGCATATTTCATTGACGGCAATAATTAACACACCAACATTTGGAGTATGCGAACAGTCGAAAAATATATTTATATTTAAATACAATTTGTAGTAATGACCAGCCGTAATTTAATTACATTATTATCTTTGCAGTCTAAAATCACTTCGTTTTTCACTGTATGATATCTATATTTTAGTATTTATTCACAAAAGTCTTTTTTATCTATTCCGATATTTATTAACTTCATGACACAATTAGAATGAGAGAGAGAGAGAGAGAGAGAGAGAGAGAGAGAGAGAGAGAGAGAGAGAGAGAGAGAGAGAGAGAGAGAGAGAGAGAGAGAGAGAGAGAGAGAGAGAGAGAGAGAGAGAGAGAGAGAGAGAGAGAGAGAGAGGGAGGGAGGGAGGGAGGGAGGGAGGGAGGGAGGGAGAGAGAGAGAGAGAGAGAGAGAGAGAGAGAGAGAGAGAGAGAGAGAGAGAGAGAGAGAGAGAGAGAATATCGATCAGGATTATCGTAAACGGCAGGTATCCTAATTTCCTAATTAAGGCCTCCATGTGTCAAAATCCATCGTGGATGGCAAAAAAGCGAGGTACTGTCAATTATTCAATATCTAAGCAATACATATATCAATGTTTTAATCTAATAATCTTGATGTATTACTAGAATGTTTACTTTCACCGTAAAACACCTGGCACCACTTGTTCATGATAGGAGAATGGAATGCCAACTCAATTTGCGTCTACGAAAAACCCGAAGTTACACTACCTTGAATATTAATTTTATTTCCATGCCATTGTCTCCAGGGAACGTGCATGATCAATATAATCACCTATAACGATCCCAGCGAGGCTTTCCGTGTTGTTATCTCAGAAAGATACAAATCAATTCCAACGATAGGATCACTTAATTGACATGTAATGTGTGATTCAAAAGCTGACTTTATCTGTCTCAAAAGTTACACAAAGTTTGCTCTGATATAATTTCCATAAATCATTAAGTCAGCTAGTTTCAGTTACATATTAGATATTAAGATGTAACTGTTAAGGCGAAATCGTGATTTCTTGACAACATTGAAAAGTGGACTAAGCTTCATACATTTTATATTCATTGCACTCGTTGGTGCACAAATGAACTGTCACCTCCGCATCAGGATACTTTCAATCCCATACCAACCATTTGTCGTGCTAGGGCCATCTGCCGCTGCCGTATCCCTCTTATGAATTCAAAAAACATATTTTGTTATAATACATGATGCATCACAATATATGAACAAATGTATAACTATCTACTCGACAACTCCGGCCGGAGCCAACCCTCGCTCAACATCTCATTAATTTTAAGAATAACTAAGTGACTGACTGACTGGCAGACTGACATTCAGACAGAAAAATAACTAGCTAACTAGCTAACTAACAAACAAACTAACTAACTAACTAACTAACTAACTAACTAACTAACTAACTAACTAACTAACTAACTGACATACATACATACATACATACATACATACATACATACATACATACATACAGTCAGGCAGGCAGACAGACAGATATACAGACAAAGTAGCTGACTGACTGACTAACTAACTAACTAACTAACTAACTAACTAACTAACTAACTAACTAACTGAGTAACTAAACTAACTAAGATTTTCATGCCGTTAAAGGTATACAAAAATGTATTTACATTAATTTGTTATTATGTCAGCTCTACCTTTCATTAAGAGAGGTTATGTTATGGTTGTGAGTGAGTGAGTGAGTGAGTGAGTGAGTGAGTGAGTGAGTGAGTGAGTGAGTGAGTGAGTGCGAGTGTGAGTGTGAGTGCGAGTGAGTGAGTGAGTGATTGAGTGAGTGAGTGAGTGAGTGAGTGAGTGAGTGAGTGAGTGAGTAAGTATGAGTGTGAGTGAGTGAGTGAGTGAGTGAGTGAGTGAGTGCGAGTGTGAGTGAGTGAGTGAGTGAGTGAGTGAGTGAGTGCGAGTGTGAGTGAGTGAGTGAGTGAGTGAGTGAGTGAGTGTGTGTACATGTATGTATGTATGTATGTATGTATGTATGTATGTATGTATGTATGTATGTATGTATGTATGTGTGTGTGTGTGTGTGTGTGTGTGCGTGCGTGTGTACGCGCGCGTGCTTGCGTACGTAGTGTTGTGTGTGTTGTCCGTCTGTGAACACGATATCTAAAAAATACCGCAACAATACTAATGAAACCTGTTACACATTCATTTAAGCTAATTATAAGAATTGGGGTTTTAGTAAACAACCGAAATTAATAGACTACATCTTAAGAATGCACCCTTCAGATACCATATAACTGAGAACACAAATCAATCATTATTAGCTCACGTGTCCTATAAATATTTTTTATGTAACTTATAATTTTACATGCCGATAATGTGTGTTAGAACAAAACTCTAAAGGCTTTGCCCTTGCGGAAGGCAGTCAGTTTACATCTTGGATTTATTGTTTTATGTTTATTTGTATTTGTCAGCCATCAAAGTAAAACATCAAGAGCAACAAACGTTTAACCAAACCTCTGTAATTAGTCCACTTTAAGTGCTTCCTTCGTAATAATCTACACATATGTGCATGTTAAATGCTAGTGTTTTCGTGACTGTGAATTTCTATCTGCCATCTCCGTGGCAAACACACGATTAAAAGTCCGATGCTGAATGTAGACATTTCACAGTGACAGTCAATTAATTAAACCAATCAGCAATACTTCATATGTCATGTATCGACATAAATACCATTAATTATTCACATTAATGAATTCCAAATTGTCTTTTCTATCATAGATGTTGTACAAATTGACGTAACGAGACAAGAGGGGAATCAACACATCTTACGTATTCACAGTGTTATAATTACGATAATTATTGTAGTTAAAAGTTGGTTGTTTGATACACTATTTACGAGATGCAAATTAGATTATAAATTCCAAAACTAGTATCGTGAGGACGTAATGAATTGCATCATTAGTTGATGTAACTAGCCTTTTTTTAGAAAGTTATTAATTTACTTGGAGTGTAACACCTGGGAAGAATGTACTGGAAGCTAGACGGTGAATCTTTACATGATGAAATATAACACCACGTGATCATCATAAGCTATTGTCGTTTCATTGTATAGTCGCTGTTATCAGTTATGACGTTATTGTACGTACATTATCGAGCTAGGATAGTGTACGAATTTAGTAGTCCATATTTATGTATTGTGTTGGTGAGAATATGTCTACAATTCTGATATTGTTATTGTGACCCCGCACCCTTACTTAGTAGGTAATTTCATACAATTACAAAATGTAATACTACTGTCAATGAAACATTTTGTGGCCGTTTTAAATCTTTCATGACTCACAGGAACCTGGACAGCTCTGATAATAGGTAACAACGTAACATTATAATATTACATATATTAATTCTATTGTCACCATTGAATGACCTTTCACCTTTGACCTGACCAAGACTAGTCAGTTTCAGTGTAAGTAATTTAATCCGCACCAAGCCTTTATTGTAAAAAATGTCAGTCTGAGACAGGGAAACATCAACCCTGCCATTTAGAAAATCTTCACTAAATTCAGTATATAATAGGAAATGTGGTATCACCAGTCAATTACTAAATTCGATAAAATATGAATATATTGTCATATACTCAATAATAGTTTTGATAACCAAAACTTTGCAGAAAGAATGTATTCATCTAACGTTAACAGGTTTGATATTACAAAGTGATCTCCTTCTCTCCAAAAAAATGTTTTACCAATAATAATGTAATTTGTCCTAAATAAAGAAATTACACTTTGAATTTTGCTATAAGACATTACAATGTAACTTTGTCAAGCTATATATAAATGTTACCAAGAAAACAGATAATTTGTTAATACTGATAATGGGTATTGCTAATTTAAAAGTATATTTAGGTATTGAAAGTTAAGATTTGTGTGATGAAATTAAAGTCTGTCATGGTAGCAAATATGCAATTCTCCAACATTATGGAGAAGATACTGCAATCGAGTTGGATACTCAACTTCCAAGAAAGACATCCATGAAGTGAGGGAGGATCGCATAATGTAGCACTAGCTCAGTGAACTAACATCCTTCGCTTAGGACAAAGCACTCTCCCCTTCCCCTAAACGAACATTCACAAGTGTGATATCAACGTTTATATTTGATATAAACCTTGATGAAAACTGTTTGGGTCACACCACTACGATCAACGCAATGTAAAAACATGGTGGTATGAAGTTCCAACCGTATGAACCAACCTTACTGACAGAGATCATGGTAAACACATTAAGATACTACCAGAAACCAAGCACTGTATCTCATATTAGAAGTAAATTTTTTATCAACTTATCAACATGTCACTACTAAATACAGAAGCTATTGTCTTTGAAAACGTGAACATTTCGAAATTTGGTTACAAGTGCGAAGATGAAGTTCGGCATTCGCATTGACGCCATGCCAGAACCCCCCCCCCCCCCCAAAAAAAGAAGAAGTTCGCGTATTGAGCTTGTGTGACATTGTGCGATCGTCCCTATAGTAGAGTAAAACCAATAACACAGGCATATAACACATGCATTACCTGTGAGCGTTCCACCTGTTGGTTCTACAGGCCATATGAGTTTGACAAATTCTGTCTACCTGAACGAACTGAACTGAACATTCCTGGCGGGCTATAGCTATACAACTTTCAGCTTTCTTATCGTCTTCTTGCCTGATTTGGTTTACAGACTGTGTATACACCCACCGTTCATCAAAATTACATTGCAACGTAAAATAGACACATTTAATCTTTTGTTTTACAGTTCAATTCTGTCAACCATCCCATCTGACTCACCACTACCAAATTGTGATGAGTTTCACTATTTAAAACAGTAAAGTCTACCCCATTGAATCATTATAAAGACAAACTGCACATTGTTTGTTACATGACAAAATTACAGCTAAAATGATGTTGCTTTCGTATTTCACACATTACGGTTCTACACAAAGATTTCAACAGTAGAATAACAAATTATAACAGAAACACAATAGGATCCTTTGGCTTTGCCCAGTCACGCCGGGCAGTGATAGGCATTGCCGTTCTTTCACAGTGCAGTAAAAAACAGGCCTATTATGAAAACATTACACACGAACTTGATGATTTTAATGGCTTCAAGTGTTTATTTTCTAACCTATATTAATCAACTTATCAACTTGATTACTTCTACATCCCAACTCTGCATAGCTCCTATGTACTTGTTTCTTTTACATAGAAAAAGCATAAATAAAATAAAACTTTTACAGGCTGTAAAAAACATCATACATTTTTAAAAGTACACGAATTGCACCGATCGGAAAATGTATGGCGAGTGAAGAGCACTGAACAAATAGACAGTCAATATTGCATCATCGCAAAGAATGACTACTATATATGATATTCGTGTGGTAGCCATTATAGTGTCAAGCTATCCTAACAGATGATTGTACGATGATTACACACACACACACACACACACACACACACACATACACAAATAAACAAGCAAACAAACAAACAAACACACATACTTACATACATACATACATATATACATACATACATACATACATACATACATACATACATACATACATACATAGAGGCGCGCGCACGCACATAAATAAACAGACTGATAGGCACATATACACACAGACAGCCAGACAACGCACACGCGCGCGTGCACGCACACACACAGACAAACAAACAAACAAACAAACAAACAAACAAACAAACAAAAAACCACATGTCTATAGGTATATAAAATAGGTCACTGTACATATATACAGGCGAGGAAAAGATACATAAGTTTAAAACATGTCGCAGGTACCTGTTACTGAGCTTCAACACGTCAGTGACACCACCGTTTGTTGGTACGGGATATACATTACATGTATTACAGACACCAGAAAGGTTCAGGATTAGTCGAATAGCGGGCTAGTTATTAAAGGAGACTGACAAATCCATACTACATATAATCTTATAATATATTTCATTTATTATTTACCATTGAGCGTTGTGCCGCGATGGGATCACAATCCTTTGTGATTTCGTTGTGTGACGGAGGGCTTTCACTCACAACACTAGTGACCTGACATGCAATAACTCGTATAAACATTAGTTGAATTATTAGTACTCTCCGTGAACCAATTTCAAAGAAGAAATGGACAAGCTTTGAAGATTTATC
>NC_135561.1:2830000-2885000 GCF_964340395.1 Glandiceps talaboti | reverse complement strand
CACCATTAGGAAAAACACATACACAAATGACTACATTGCTGTCAGTACAAACCACATGTTCAGCAGTATCAAGCTGAGGAGAGTATACATTAGTTCTAACCTGCTTGACAGATGAAACTGCAACAACAATTGTAAGATAATGTTACATGGCCTTTATGGAAAATATCTCTATAGGTGTTTTTCTTCACTCACTGCATCTTCCGTATCAGAATGAAACAATATATTTGCTTTAATTTTATGTCTTTGTGTCTGTATATTTCTGAATGTGTATGTGCTGTCAATCCTAAGTGACTATAGACTGTGAATCAGGCTTCGCCATATTGTTTACGTTTCACACAAGAATATTTGTTGCAATTTTGATAAAACAAAATACAAATACTGATAGCCAGCAAACACATAGAATTGTGATATATTTCACCCCCTTCCCCTCCTCGCCGTGAACGCAAATTTATATTTTATCCCACTGTGAGCACAAATTAACAGTTTTGTGTTTGGATATTCCTTGTTTAATCCGACAGTGATGTTTGTTGATAACATTTCATGTGTGTGCACATTACCATGTATTTTGTTTGTTAATTCGACACACAGAAAAAACGTTGTGTGAGATGTATAAAAAATCGTGCCGTCCAATAGTCTTTCTAGTTTGGTAGTATCAGCTTGTCTGATTAACATCAAAATTAAAACAACCAGTATTACTAGTATTAATAAAGGCAATAAGTAGATCTACCTAACATGTGTCAAGAAAAGATATACTGGACACTTATTGGCTCTTTAACATAAATAGAATATAGTCCGTTGATTCACAACAAAATTACTTCTTTCATGTCTATATAGGTGTAGACAACGTAAATTGGTTTAGGATCAACGAACTATATTCTAATTGTATTACAGCATGAAAGAATTAATTCAGTTGGCTGCTTGGCGTGGTATTTGTTTGAACTACAAGAAATTATACGTCATGCTTATTGTACTTGTAGTAGTGGCCATGCTGTTACTGTTTATACCATTAACTAATAAATACATAATTGATTCTGTGTAAGTGATATTTGTGTGTTATCTTTATGACGTCTATCTGAAGATGAGGCCTTGTGATCTGGCTCACTTATCTTGGTGGTTCGTTAAATAGCTTGGGGAGCTTTTTCGAAAAGAGCCGTAATTTGAAAACTTATGATCCTCTTCACTGAGATATGCACAGGGGAAATGAAGTTGGTGTGTCACTCATGGCACATGATGTGTTTAACGTAAAGACAGACACGATTACATTCTCGACTAAAAATAACACATACATAGCACAGAGAAGTTTCCTTTACCCAATGTGTTTAGCTTAAGACTTGTTCATGATATGATGATCCAATCAGTGATATGCAAATCAGGTATAAAATGTGTCTTTTTGGTAAAAGAAACTCAAACTCATTATTAAGTACTTGGTGGATCGGTGTGAAATTTGGTGGAAACATTCTTAGGAGTGTTTAGATTAAGTATTATTAATGACATTATGATACCAATTGTGATATGCAAATTAGGACTGAAAATGTGTCTTTTTGGTCAAAAATCTATGCTTCCAAATCTACAGATTGAGCAGGGATGCGTTCGGGGATGTGCTGATGAAGCTGTATACACAGTATGCAAATTAGGTCTAAAAATCTCAATTTTGGTCAAAAACATATATCTTGAAACTGAATGGTGAATGGGGTTTAAACTTGGTGGAGATGTTTCTTGAGGTTTTATTCTGCAGTTATTGTTGAAAATATTTTGACACAATTGGTCCTAGCAACTATGACCATGCCTTTAACAACAGTTAAAAGATTATGCATATTGAAAATTAATATAACAACAAGGGCTGGGTGGGTAGGTAAGCGAATAAATATTTGAAAAATGTACGTAAATATGCTTAGCAACAGGACAACGCCCGTAGCAACGGCTAAATGGTTTATAGTGCAATTATGAAAACGGGACAGGGTGGGCAAATTAAGATAACAAAAATGTATGCTTAGCAACAAGACCATGCCTATGGCAACAGCCAACTACAGTTGTGATACAGCGCCATTGACAGTATTTTATGTGTCTGAAGGCAAGTTCATTATGATGAGTGAAAGGACTATTGTAAATGTAACTATGTGTGGAGAAATGGGTCATGAAGGGACATTGTCGAACACTGTCTCTATATTATTGAATATTTTATTTTAGTGTTTTTAATTACTGCATTATAAAGGTCGATCTAAAACGAACAGAAATGATATCTGACGAGGCAATTGATATAAAACAATATCTGTTGAATGGTAAAAGAAAACAATACATTATTTATGTAACAAGTCAAAGTAAACACTCCATCGTAATTAACTTTTTGAAACAGAAATGTAATCACAAAAGTAACGAATTAAGAACTGAAAGATAACCTTTCATAATATATGAATGCAACTCAACAATGATATTCTTGGGATTTGGGGTATTGTTTTTGTATATTTGGTTGTTATTGATTGCTTGATATTTTTTTGTTTCAAAGGAGAGTTAATACATTCAACATAATGTATAGAAGAAGCGATGCAATTATTGTACGAAATGAACACAAGAACGCTTAAATATCTTGAATTATGTCAGATCACTAATTCTAAAAGACCTGGACCACTGGTGAAGCGGAACAGTCGTTGCCATGAAAACATTTATATTTGCATAGTGTTCATTAGAAAAATACCATTATCTGGATTAATATTCACCTGGCCCTCACCTCGTCACTCATATACCTAGCTGTCAAAGAGGCAGGTTGGCTTTTGCAGAGAACAAGACAGTCTTCAGACTCTAGGTTCCTTTTAGAGGAATTTGTTAAAATGGCAGCAATGATCAGAGGAGTGTCTTTCATTTTACAGTTTTACGCCATATTGTATCACATTATGGTTTTACCATGGTAAGTATTGGTCATATTCATGCTTGGACTCTTGCCCACGTTTGCAAATGTGAAATTATAGTTTTACGTAGACGTATGTGTTACTTAAAAAGAATGTTGAAATGTGTTCTCACCTAATACACTTTATGAAGAAACATTTCTATTACAACACCGCTTGCATCTAGTTTATTTATTGCATGTCCTTTGTCTGTTTTTTCCTATAGTTTTGTAGTTCATCAAAACAAAAATTTGGACATGTCACGTAACTCAAGCAAAACGTTACTCCGAGACAACAACAATAAGATTCATTTCCTTAATGATCTATATATCACCACGATATTCATAATTCGTCTATGTAACCATGAACCTTTAAGCTTTTCTACTGTTGTGCGATAAGTTGAAACACCAGTAACTCAGTCATGAGCTATACCCTCATACTAGAGAACAAAAACCATGTAAACTGTATACATGAAAGTTGAATTTTGAACCAAACGCTTTATTAGTGCGAGGGGTGTTACAAAACCCGTAACATGTGCATATCCTGATTGTGGATAAAAAAACACGTATTCGAAGCAAACGTATGCCACTTATAATAGAACCGATCTATCAGTTTTATCAGTTTTGCCTCCAAAATTGCAACTAATATGACTTATTTTGTACTCCAATAGCATTGGTGGAACGACCGACAAAGGAAGCGTTTTAGAAGCGTTGATTAAGAACCATGATAAAAAAGTGAGAGCGTATGTTGATGGTAAGTTATACAGGCTACCTATATATGCTGTTGTTAAATGAATTTGGTTGTTGTTGTGGAGTAACATTTTGCTTGGGCTACGTGACATGTCCCAATTTATGTTTTTGACAGACAGACAGGCATGCCTGCCTGCCTGTCGGTCTGAAATTTAATATTTTAAACAGCAAGTTTTATATTAGAACATCTACAATTGTTGTCACCAACACCCTAAAATGGGCAAAAAGTCATTTGCTGCAATTGTCTAGCCCAACAGAGGTCTGCATGAGCTCTAGAGCAACCAAACCAAACCAACAGACTTAGTTTTTTCACAGGTAGCTACTTAGATATTTCATTGCTAGGTTACATACAAGACCCCAAATAAACAATAATTGTTTATTATATTTTATTACAGGAAAAGCTGTCGATCTTCAAGTTCATATGCTGATTTTAAGCATAAGAGGAGTTTCGGAAGTTGACATGGTATGTTTTTATATCAGATTTAATTCATGTAACCTCTCCCTAGGGTGGATGGTCTTGGTCTGTCTGTCTGTCTGTCTGTCTGTCTGTCTGTCTGTCTGTCTGTCTGTCTGTCTGTCTGTCTGTCTGTCTGTCTGTCTGTCTGTCTGTCTGACTGTCTGTCTGTCTGTCTGTCTCGTATTCCTCTATATATTTTTGGGAGTGAGCGCCCTTTTTGTTTCAGAGTTTGTGTATATGCATTTTATACTGTGTGTGCGCGAGATTGTGTTTGTTTGATTGTTTATATATATATATATATATATATATATATATATATATATATATATATATATTTATTTATTTGTTTGTTTGTTTGTTTGTGTGTTTGTGTTTATGCATGTATTTGTGTGTGTATGCGTATGTTTGTCTGTTTGTGTGGAGGGAGGCAACGTTAGTCTAACAATAATGATACAGAATAATTGCGCTCATTTTTACCTCCCGTAAGGGTACGGGGGGTATTAAAAGGGAGATGTCTGTCTGTGTGTCTGTCATATGTCCGTCTGTGTATGTATGTATGTATGTATGTATGTATGTATGTATGTATGTATGTATGTATGTATGTATGTGTGTGTCTGTCTGTCTGTCTGTCTGTCTGTCTGTCTGTCTGTCTGTCTGTCTGTCTGTCTGTCTGTCTGTCTGTCTGTCTGTCTGTCTGTCTGTCTGTCTGTCTGTCTGTGTCATAATTTTCTTTAAAAAACAGCTGGTTCAATTAATTGGTAATTTGGCTATATCTTAAGAATGCATACTTCAACAGTTTCATGTGCCCTATGACCATTTCCTGACATGGAGAGCATGTCTTTGGTAGTTTAGTAACGACGTGATATTATCATTACTTATCTACGTGATTGTTTATTTATTAACAAACGTTGTTACAATTTCGAAAGGGTTTCCATCGATAGAACGGCCCATTCTGGCGAAGCATCTTCCCTCACGGGCGAAGCGATGATTAAATAGACCACATCGGGGGACAGTTATGGGAAGCCGTTCAGGCCAAAAGTATTTTTTTTATTTTAGCTATAGTATTTTATATTTTTCGTACTTACAAACTCATTTTAACCGTTTATGTACTTTTATTCCATGGTTACATTATTTTAATTGAAATAAGTTTTCATTTATTTGAGAATATTGTTTTATTTTTCGTTTTTTAAAGGATTATATATAATTGAAAGTCAAAATATATTTTTTGTTAAAGTTATTTTATTTTATTTTTTTAATTTTTCAACTTTTTTTTCAAAAATAATAAAATACTTTTGGCCTGAACGGCTTCCCATAGACAGTAGTCTATGCTGAAAACTTCACGTACATAAATTCATACTGCCACCTCACCATCTCATTCTTACTAAAACTGAAACTTGTTTTTGAGCTTCGTTAGGGATCGAACGCATTACGTGAATTTACAGTTCACTACATGCTCTTGGAAGCTTCGTCGGGGGTCACGTCACAACATTTGTATCAAACTTTTACAACTGTGTCTCTGTCAAATTGAAATTTCACGCTGTCGTCCATGCTTCATGTCGTGGAACTAATAGTTTGTGGATTGCGGTATTGTATCATAGTGTAGTTTTATGTACTCTGTACTCTAAAAACCGCCCTAGCATAGATTCATCCGGAGTTCGTTCTCGGCGCACATATTTTTAGAGAGTGATTACCATAGAAAATCGAGAAAGTCTAGAAAGATGAAATTAAATCACTGTATAGAGTATTGTTGGATATAAATGTTTTCATTTTGGAAGTGCAAACTATGTACTTGTATACGGTGTGCGGGAGAATGACACTGATGTGTTCATGTACATGTATTTACATTTGTAACGTATTTACATGTAGAGTGCATGCAAATTTGGAAAAGAATAATAGGATTTTGACGCTAATTTTGGCAGGAATGCATTAACCATATGTTTAATTTGCATAATTAGTGATTCCCTTACGGGAGGCATTCAGAATGCCGCTATATGCTACAGCCGTGGTTTTCATTACTAGCTGAAATTGATTTACCGATATATATCTGTAAAAGTCTACTCATTTATTATCAAAAGAATATGATATATTTCTGTCAATCAACTGAAATATTTAGCTTAGTGAATTCTGAAAGAAACCCTTTACACATTGCATTGATTGATTGATAAGTTATATACGAGACCATTGTCAAGATTAATGTTAATGAACAATCGCAAATACTGTTTATAGTCGAAGCTGTCTATTATGAACAGAGTTTACTTGACTACAGTGCTGAACATGAATTATTTTTCAAAGTTCAGCCATATAATAAATTTAACAAATTGTGGAATGATTCAAAGATGATTTTTTTTCGTCGACTTTTCCATGGCAGAAACTTGAAAAATTTCAATATTAACGTTCAAGACATATACATTATTCGTTTATAACTATAGGAGTGGACAAGTGACGTCTTTTGGTTGATGTTTAATAATACATACAATACTCAAGTAAATGAGTTAAATGATAAATGGTATACCAAGGACAGTTTTTAATGGACAACATACTGTATGCTTCGCTCTGTATTGAAACAAATTTTAACTTAAGATACTATTCAAATCATTCTACGTTATCATTGCACTTACAGAGCTATACGATGACTTCTTATATTCAACAATTTTGGACGGATCCTCGACTAGAGCATAACTTAACCACAACCATAACAGTTGACCCTACTGTATTCACTTCAGCGTTTTGGATTCCACATATCTATGTGGCGAACTCCTGTGATAAAGAGATTATTCATAGTTCTCCAAGGGAAAACTCTGTTCTTTATATCTCACCCAATGGACGTCTTTTGCACAGCATACGGTCAGATAAATTATTGTTTAATGTTGATATGATTTTGAAATATTTGTGTTTCTCCTTTCTTATTTCCTAGCTCTCTATTTAGGTACATTAAATCATTTGTTGAATGAGCCACTCTTATACCATCTTAAAATGACATAATATAACATTGAGTTCTTTCATGTATATGGCAAGCCTATCAGGTCAACAAGAATATGTGAATATATTTGCTATATTTGCGATTTAGACCATTAATTGTACAATATTGTATTGTTTGTGGCCTCTTGTTTTCTATTTTTTTTTACGATTTCTTTTGTATTTATTGCCATCTTTCTCATTGTATTGTTTTAGTTTTTAAATATTACGTTTTTTATCCCTTTAAAAAAATATTCTATTAATATGTATCTACTATGTTAAAAGTAACAATTTCTCTGCTGAAGCAAGCAGTTTGCGTATAGAGGGCGCAATTTCAATATGCTAGTCACAAATCCATTGATGTGCGTACGAGAAAGATATAATTTTCTGGGAGATGTATTAATTTGCGGCCAGCAAAGAGTTTCCAACGCGCTTCGTTCGTGACGTGGTTAGGGATTTTAAATGTTCTGCCACTCGGTAACGTTGTGGTTTGTGGACGGCGACGCGTCCAACAGGATATATATATGACATGACCGCCTGTTTTGGAAATTATGGATATTCAGTGATTAGACGGACCCGCACAGTCCGGCCACGGTCATGACCCCGACAGGACGGCATATTAATATTCAATCCTTCCCTCACAGACCATGCTGCGATTGTAACTTAACATGTACTTACAATTCATTTATAGTTTGACGATGACTGCAACTTGTAATATGGACCTGCGACATTACCCGTTTGATGAACAAGTGTGTGGCTTTGAGTTAGGAACATGTAAGACACTATTTCTAAGATTATAAGATGCTAATTACGTTGTTGTGTATGCTAAGAAGATAAGCGGTAAGGGCACGGACAGATATGGTGCAGACGTTGACAACATCGCCCAACTGTCAACATTCATATAATTGTGATGTTACGTTTTTCTCCCGAGCTGCTATTTGCATGAATAGCAATTATGTTATATTCTTACAAATAGAGGGGAGACCTCTAATGTTAACGTGACTCTTTTCCATAAATGTTACTCTCTCTCCACTCCCAATCTGATTTTAATCAGATTGTCTCCACTCCGTACACTGGATCGACTTGGACTTGAAAGGAGAATTAGCTCAGACTAAATGTTCATGTTTTAACTAGGATCCTTTTAGAAGTAGCTAGCCAGGGAGCAGATCGAAGCTCCTTGCCTCAGCCGCTCGCTTCCAAAGCACGAATCCATAATTTATTTCAACATTAATTTTTTTATAAACACAAAATATACAATACTCAAATGATAGGGTGATAAAATAATCAGCACCATAAATGAATAAAACGGAAGAGTTGTTGTTGCCTTAATTCAAAGCAAATGATATTTACAAATATGAAAACTAGCTAAACAATGTGATCACGTCATTGTTCTTCCACCTGTCTCATTATTTGACATCGGCGATCTTTTAATAACTTTCAGTATGGTCATCTTAGACGAATACTATTCGCGAAATACAAACATTTGTTCTAAGTATTAATTCATGACAGCTGAGAGTTCACGTTGACTTAGTAAAACACCAAAACTTAGTTAAAATATAGTATTGATATGTCTGTTTGACGTAGTATGTGACCCCTTGATGTGCCCATTCACTATATTTACTTATAGTATGTGACCCCTTGATGTGCCCATTCACTATATTTACTTATACATGTAGTATGTGACCCCTTGATGTGCCCATTCACTATATTTACTTATATCATTATAATCTCCCAAATGTAGACGGATACAACAGAGAAGAAGTGAAACTCAGCTGGTATACACAAAATGGGTATGCCCCTATAGTTATTGATCCCCAAGTTGATCTGCCTCAGTTTGATCTGAAAGATTGGTTAACAGGTTCAAGACAACAGGCATTCTATGATATTGGTACGTAGTCTAATCTCATTTACAGCAACTCAATACTCGTATGGGAAGTTAACAAATACAATATCAACTACAGTGAAAGGTTCTGTACTTTTAGATTTCACAGCCTGATTACCTACTGAACATATATTACTCCGCTACGATCGTTGTCTAGTGAGATTGTCTTACTAGCAATTCAACCCATTACTGCAAAAATCTCAACAGCTGATTGGTCGCAATGGGGAATGATTGCATTACATCAGACCGTTTAATTATTCAAATAAGTCATTATGGAAAACAAGAGTCTACATGAAGACGTGTGGTAATTTATGATAAAGAACGGCCGTAGCGGAGTTATGGAATCAGCGAGTAGACATGCTAGTAGTTTCGCTGATCGTCAATATTCTGATGGTGACTGCCAGAGAATTTGTTTGTTTTTGTAACTCCTAAATAGTATTGACGACACTATTCAAGTATACTATGGCTTCCAAAAATGTGTATGGTTTGAAATTTTACGCCTCAAAATGGGTCCTACATGTCCTCATTTTCCAAAAAATTCTTACTGTGGGAGGGAGACATCCGAATTTGTTTGTGTTCAAAGTATTTTCTCCTCAGCAACCCCCCCCCCTAAATTCTGCTCGTTCCTGAAAGGAAACTGGGGAGTAAACTACCCTAGTACAATCAATCTCCGTAAAAAATAATGGCATAGCATTCCATATAAGTGTTACTATACATAGTCTCATTTCTTTCCAACCAACCAACCAACCAACCAACCAACCGACCAACTAACTAACTAACTAACCAACGAACCAACCAACCAAACAACCAACCAACCAACCAACCAACACCGTATTGTTTTCTTACACTTGCCATTTTGGACAACTCTTAAGCTGAAATTCAGGACATAAATAAAACCTGCAAGAAAGTTTTTATTAAAGTTATTGTTACTGATAACTAGCGGAAATGATATCTGAAAATATATTTCTGTGATTATCATATATTATTGAAAGGTAAAATTGCGGAATTGTTCTTCTAAATATCATTTACAAATGTGTATATTTTAATTTATCTAGTAAAACGATCATTTTACAAAAAATGAGTATATTTTAATCTAAAACACTCAATATAATTTGGATTATATTTTAATTTATCTAAACCAATAATTTCATTGAAGGAGAGGTGGACTTTCTCAATGCGACGTTTGACCTTGAACGTGAGATTGCATTTCATGTATTGGATTCATTTATACCAAGTGGTTGCCTGGCTGTCCTTGCATCATTCACTTTGTGGATGCCACCGACGTCACCACCAGCCAGGGTTACAATGGGAATAACGTGTATGCTTACTTTGATAACAAAGAGTGCCCTTGTCAGAGGTGAAATTCCGAAAGTAACTTACGTAACGGTAAGTATTTCCTATGTGTACAGTATGGGATCTCTCTGTCACTATTGGTATACCGACCTATAACATACACGTTGTGTAACGCAAACCATACATTCAAGTATCACGAGTGTTCCAGAAATGCCTGGCAGTAATTCAGCACTGTGATTCATCAAAATCCAGTCATGTCTCCTCACTGTAATTCCAATAAGTAACAGTCTGCCCTTTTTTGAATAAAATGTGTCCTTTCATTCCGGTTAAAAGACACCTTTTATAGAAACTGATGACGTAAACTTCTTACCGAATTATCTATTAAAAACACCAGGATGTTCGGTGAAAATTTTACATTCGAGACAAAAACCATCCTATATGACATATATGTGTCAACAAAATGTCAAAATGAGTAGAATTACGAAAAAACAGGATTAACACAATTTGTTTTGTATGTCTGAATCAGTGTCTATATCTTTCCAGGCAATCGACATATGGTATATTTTCTTGGAGCTGTTGGTTTTCTTCGTACTCGCTGAATTCGCGTTCGTATATTACTTCTATCTGAAAGGTGAACTGTATGCAAGACAGCAAGAAAACAAAATGGTAATACAACATGTATGTATGTATGTATGTATGTATGAATGTATGTATGTATGTGTGTGTGTATGTGTGTGTACATGTATGCATGTACTAGGTAGGTAGATAGATAGGTAGGTAGGTAGATATTGATGGATGGATGGGTGGATGCGTGCATACATACATGCATTTATGTTTGTCTGTCTGTCTATAGGTCTGTATTTCCGTCTGTCTATATCATGTGTGTAAAGTGTATGAAAACTGATACAGTCTAACAATTATTATATCGGAGATTGACCTACTTCGTACAGTCTTGTATACATTTCAAAATATATCCTTTGTGCGAGACTTAATCTGCCTAGCAGTCGTATGCTCTAGACGAACATGTATGTATGTATGTATGTATGTATGTATGTATGTATGTATGTATGTATGTATGTATGTATGTATGCATGCATGCATGCATGCATGCATGCATGCATGTATGTATGTATGTATGTATGTATGTATGTATGTATGTATGTATGTGTTCCTAAAAGCATTGCCTTTCTACTTTGACAATGACAGACGGTTGATGAGAAGTCAAAACGCCCAGCGGTGTTTTCAATCGGTGATATACAGAAAGTTAAAAAGCGCAAAGAGCAAGAACTCGACAACAGGGAACACCTGGTCGGCTGTGCTACAGGTTCAATAAAAATGGCATGGATGAAAAACGTACGGGAAAGGAAAATAACCCAGGAGGAGAATTATTACAGGTGGTTGAGTGAAGAGATTGACAAAATAAGTCGAGTTGTTTACTTGTCAGCATTTGTTCTATTTGTATTAGTCTACTGGTCATATTACTATCATTTATAAATTTATTCAATCGGGAAAAACGGATCTATGTCTAGGGCGTAGTCTACGTTCTGCTGACCATTTTAAACTTAGTACCTTTACAGCCATGACAAAAACACATGGTGACAGGCCTTTCAGTATTGCCTAACCAGTTTTATGGAATGCTCTCCCTCTCCAAATCAGTCATTGTAATAATTTTAATGTTTTTAAACGTATGCTGAAAATGCATCTTTTTATTTTTGCCTTCTTTTAGATATGGTTTTCAGTTTTTGTACTTTTTATGAGTGTTTTGTATTTTAAACTGATCACTGTCTCTGTGGATTTTAGCCACTATATAAATTTTCTTCTTACTATTTTAATTATTACATGTATTAACAGTAGACATATCTTGAGTGCTGAAGCAGGCGATTTGGATGCCGGGTCTAGCGGTTCTCTATAGACGCCCGCGGAAATCACTATTGGAAGATATGAAGTGTTGACAGAATGTCGACATTGAACACACTTTATACTATTTTATATGTAAAATATCGTTTAACATTTTTTTAGCATACATGAGAGAAAATATCTATCAACAAATGTCAAATGCAAAATGTCAGGTACTATTTTGAAGTCCTTCAAGTGTTGATATATATGTGTGTTAAGATTCTCGTAGATAGTAGTTCATTTGTGAATTCAAGAACGAAGTTTCCATATTGTTGATAATACAGCGTTTATGACTTGTATAGATTTAGGGACACGCGTTAATTTGGATGTCGTAAGTCAGAATGTACTACGCACTGTATCGCAATGTGTAAATGCTATTAAGACGAGACTTCATAAACTAAGTATATCACAGTTTATATATGACTACATATCGTATAGCTGAACATTTTACTATATGAGATCAAACATTCACAAACTGATAAGTTGCTAATATTTGTGGTTTTCAGATTACAGAACGAGAGAGAGAGAGAGAGAGAGAGAGAGAGAGAGAGAGAGAGAGAGAGAGAGAGAGAGAGAGAGAGAGAGAGAGAGAGAGAGAGAGAGAGAGAGAGGGGGGGGAGGGAGGGAGGGAGGGGGGGAGGGAGGGAGGGAGGGAGGGAGGGAGAGAGCGAGAGAGATAGAGAGAGAGCTACACTTTGTTAAGAATATAAAATTTGTGTTAATCCTCCAATACTCCACGTTACTGCAAAAGTGTGCATACTTTTAGCGAAGGTATAGTTTGAAATAGATGTGAAATAAATTGAAATTTGTTATTAATGTAATTTTGAACAGTATCAATATCATTGTAAATGGTTGTTCTTTTGTTTTAAAAAAATGAAATTTCATATTCGTGTCAAATCATGTTATTATTAATGAATATGTGGTCTACATTACAAATCAACAAGGTGTTTTTTCTCAAACATAAGACATTTACATCAGTTGAATTCGTCAACAGGATTTGTTGAACCTATTCCATAGTGATGTCACATAATTGTCACAATAATTTATTAATTGTTAAGTCAATCAATCAATTTTGTCGTGAGATTAATTTTAGAAGTGCATTTTAAACTATAAACATGACATTTATGTATATTGTTATCCAATAGATCAAGCCATCCACAGATCGATCGATTAGTTGATAAATCGACTTTGTATTAATTGATTTATCATATATACTAATCCATCCATCAATCCAATAATCTATCAATTCACTGCAGTCATCACTCACTCAATCTAAGCAGCCACAATCAACCTACCAACCAACCGGCCAAATAGCCATGGCCAGTCAAACCGACCGACCAACTAACCAACCAACCAACCAACCAACCAGCCAAATAATCAGCCAGCAAGCCAGCCAGCCAGTCAGCCAAGTAACCAGCCAACCAAGCAACCAACCAAGCAACCAACAATCATTGACCAACCAACCAACCAACCAACCAACCAACCAACCAACCAACCAATAACCAACCAACCAATCAACCAACCAACCAACCAACCAACCCACCCACCAATCGACCCATCCACCCATCCACCAACCAACCAACCAACCAACCAACCAACAAACCAACCAAACAACCAAACAAGCAATGCAGTATGGTGTATTAGACACGACAGTAATCCCACTGACGCCTTTCAGCAGGTCAATACAATGTACTTTTATTTTGCTACTCTATACACTGTAAACAGACCATTATGTGGATTGCATTTAATACAGGGTTAAATATTCAAAAGTCAGTTTAAATAGCTATTTCTAATAAACTATTAAGAACCATGAATTGTTTTATGGATGTCTCACATTGTATAATGTTAATGTAATGTATTTCTTTCCATATGCTTTGGAATTATTTATAGAAGTATAATAAAATTCACGTTTCAGAAGATGAATCAAGAGTGTATAAGTTGTGAAATGTTACTCTGTTAAAATGAGAATTACACATACACCGAGTGTTTGTAAAGGTGATACTTTGAATTCAAGGACTCTAGGTGGCGCCATTCATCCATTCAAAGTACTTTAAAGTCAAAGTCTGGTCGTGCCAAATTCATGCTCAACTAGTCACTAGACAACTGCAATAACAATTATCTGTTTAGTTTCTCTAAAATACATTTTACAGATGTTTATATATAAAGGTATCAGAAAGAAAACTAATACATCACAGAATAAATAAATAACTATAATTAAGCGGTACAGAGATCCAAACATTATAACGTTAGGTCATTAAATATGTGTTTTTGGTAGTTTCTTGTTAATTTCAAGTCTCATATTATAAAGTCGAGAATCTAACGTATCATTATGCATCGATACGGACTTTGTCAAAGGGTTTGGCAATCTACATTATTTGGTAAGGAGGTATTTGACTTATACAGAATATGTTTTGGCAATTATTTTCTATGATATGTTGCAATAGATCGTTAATGTATTAGAGTCATTTATGGTGTTCTTGAGAGCTAGCTAAATATCTAGGTGTTAGTAGCCAAATGGTAAACAACGGGATATAATCTTTACGACTGTTCAACATGTGCTTGGCAATATTTAGGAGCCGTACACCACTTGTGATAGTACCAACAAAATGTAGGCCAGCTTTGCCCATAAGTCCTGGACTATTGTACACCAGGCCTTTTCTAATCCAGTGTTGCAAATTTTCATAACTTAACTCTATGTAAGAGAGGTCGTAAATGCAGAATCGATGAAAGTTACTTTATATGGTTCGTTTTCCATTTTAACAGGACGCTTTATGCCTGCCATACTTACAAAAACCTCAAGACATATGATATGAGTTGTCATTGACAGACTCTTTAGCCGAACAACCCTGTACTGTAAAGCTCCTAATCGTTAGTTCTCCTATTTACCCCTGCATCATTAACATAAATACTATGGAAATAATTTCCCAGAAATATATCCATATTGTAGTGATTACAGACAAGGTCTGGATGATATATATATTTATAAATTAAAAAATATATACATTGGGTATCCCAACGTTTGTACGCGCAAACCTGGGAAATGTTGGACACTTGATGGCGCACTCGGTAGTCATAACACGTCAGGTACTGTACCTGGCCACAATATGTGTTTATTTCGACGCTTATCCCATTAGCTACTGTAACATTTACCTCTGCAGTAAAAACTACATTCTAAACTGACACATATTGACGGGACTGAGCTCCCTTGTCTTCACTTGGACTATACTCGTCATATGTTCACGTTCTGTCATATTTGATAAATCATAATTGTAAGTTTTAAACAAAAACATAACCATTGATAACATAAGACACTATAGGGAAAGAAACCACGATATGATACAAGCTGTCATGTGATAGTTTATCATTTAGCTATGCCTAGATCAATCGTTCTTGATGATGTTTAAGGCGAAATAACACGTCTGATATGGGTTGCTAAACTTCATGATATTCTAGTTAAAACGTCACCAGAAAACACCTTTCTAATTGGACAAGACTTCGAACATAAACAAAGTAAATGGTGACCAATCTTCGCCGTCGATGCTATCGAGTATGACAACAAAACTGCGACATCTTCAAAACAAGGAAAGTGTGGCGAAAAAAAACATACTCAAATGATACTATGTTTATTTACGCTCGTACAATATATTAACAATGTATAACCACACTCTACAGGTAGGGTACGTGTATATCGCAACGGCACCGATGCGACTGTAAGTCACCCACTCCCTGTAAGCTTACAAGGAACTGTACACTAAATTCCTACCGAGGTCGATCAGGAGTTTCTTTGACATATTAAAATATTTCATTTTATGAAACTCTGATAGAACTTAATCTATTACCAAGCTCTAAGCTGTATTTCAAAATAAGTATGGAAAGTTTCACCGATATCTGACGAAAGTTGATGATCTTTTAAAAAACGGTTAACACCATGCTGCTAAATGTGAATGCATCCTGATAATAGCACATAGTCACGTGACGCACGTAGCCCACCGAATAACACTTTCTGCTCTCTTTACACTTTGTAATCTATCTCGAATTCCTGGGAATAGGCGTATGATAAATCGTTATTACCCGATATCACCTCTTCGTTCGAATTCGACGTATAGCTGCCTGTTTCCGCAAAATGACATGTGACACTCGCCTTAAGACTCGTGCTTTTTAACGTAATTGACATACACGGCGACACGAATGAAGAGATGATAAGCAGGACGGAGAGGTAGGAGGGTTAATAACTTCATAGCATGTGATATAACAATGTATAGTCCTTTATTCAGTCATAAAATCAGCTAAAAATACAAAGCTATCAACTATAAAAATAAAGACAACGATCCCTTTAGTACTATCTACTAAGTCATACTGTCCTACACATACACACACACTACCCTTCCCCTCACATATATTCATAATTATACATAATTCTATACGCCTCCTTCCTCATTAGGACGAATTAATAGATTATAAAATACTAGTGACTGTTTTGCCCTTTTTGATGTATTGTTGAGATTACCAGTACATTCTATAAATCTGTTAAATTTTCTGAGTTCTTTAAAGAGTAATGTAGATTAATGTTCCATAAAGGTTAATGTAGCTCAGATAAAATGAGTCGCATCAGGCGACAGGGTTTGTAAGAGTACAAAACCATTAGTTTTCGTCAAGATCTGCTTTCGTTTTCGGCCAATTCATTCGGGAACTTTTACCTTGTCGGTGTTCATCCCTGGTGTTCATCCGATGCTTGGATCTGAAGCTGGTAAGTTGTGGTGAAGTGGATGGTGTTTACTCTGACTGTATTTGACTTTATGCAGCTTGTGTAGCTAAGCGATCGCTTCAAATTATTTTACAGTGGACTCCGAACTACAAGGCACACTTGACTTGTACTCTCAAGAAATTTTAGAAGGACTCCAGTGTGACTGTTATGGCATTAACTTGAAGAAGATAGTCATAACAATAAATATGTGAACAAATCTCCTGATTACAAAGTTTGGAGAAAAAGATTGCTAACAATAACTAAAAGTTGTGTCAACTGTAAATACCCGAGGTGAGGTAGAGTAAGCTTAGTGGGGACAATATGGTAGCTAACATGTATTCAAACATGCTTTAACTGGAACTTCTATGTTCAACCTGTCTGAATCAATAGTAAGCTACAAGCAATATCAAATCTTATTTAAAATAATGATTGTAATAATACTCCCATTACAACAAGTGCAGTTTTAATCCATATTAAAACCCACGCCCCCAACGGACATATCTTCTCTGTATTTAAATGCTTTTGATTTGTTCAAATATATACGCTAGTTATAATTTAAATATTATTGTACATGCTGTAAATTAACATGAATTCATTCATTTTGTTTGTTTACTTTTGTATACTTGGTGAGTTTTTGCACGTCAGTTAATCACTATTGAATTGGTATTGGCTGCTACGATAGTTTTTGTTCATTCGTGTGCCTTGCAATTGTCCTGCCCAGACGGAAATACAGTAATTGTGTTTGCAATTGGCATTTGTTGTTGTATATATGGTTCCTAGGATACTGTTGCTAGGTATTGATAGTAAACCCTAAGGCTGATATGTCAAATATTTTAGCTTAGAAGTATGGGTGTTGCATGGGGAGACGTCCGGGGTCTGTGAGTTTTGTAAGATCGCATCCGGACTAGTTACATTTTTATTGTGCAGTCGTTAAAGCCAGATAGTGTCAGCTCCATCTGTTTGATAGTGAGGAAAGTACTGTAAGACATTCACAACGGTTACAAAACATTACATCTCTACTTAAAGGAACGTGTATTAAAAAGTTTATTATCTTAATAGTGCATAATAATGTCAAAACAGGCAACCCTGTAAATTAGAACTTTTCGACGACACTTAGTCCATCAGTTTCTTAATGGATCAATACAGAAATTGTTATATTGTGATATAATGTATAATATCAAATAATGTAATCATTTATATATAATGTATTAACTGCATGCGATACTACTATCTTGCAAAACATGTCATTTGATAATATAAAAGATGGAAAAGAGCCTTAGATATAATAATATAATACAAATACTATATGTATATACACACAGACACAGACACAGACACAGACAGACAGACAGACAGACAGACAGACAGACAGACAGACACACACACACACACACACACACACATATATATATATATATATATATATATATATATATATATATATATATATATATATATATATATATATATAAGCCTGATATGATCGAAGTCTTCTATATTGCCGATGTTGTCCGCACAAAAGTATCATAGCATAGTTAACTCTTATATAACGTGAGTTGTCAATTTCAATATTTTATAGGATACACATTTTTAAACAAGATTTTGATATTGTAAGTTCCATTAACAAATATTTATAAAAGGACAATAAAATAACGCCACTTCGGTAAATTGGAAACGAATTGCGACGTTTCGATCTTGATCACGAAACCAATGATTACTCGCATTCTTTAAAATTTATCGTTCAACAGGAACATTTTACACTCCAACTGATTCGTGGAACCATTAAAATGTATTCGCTACTATTTATAACACCACAATTGCTTGTGAATTGAAATGTATATTCGTCATTTGTCATCACTTTAGTCTGTGTTTAATAATTCATACACATTTCATTAAAACTATCTTGCTCAGCTAATTGCGGTTACTTGGTTATACTCCGGACATAAAATATCCAATATGAGACAAAGAAAAAAGAGGACGCAATCATAAAAACAATTCTACAGTATTTATCAATTCTTTTGCCTATGTCATGATATGAATATTGTTTTTTGCAATTGGTCTTGACGTTTGTGTGAGATGTATTATCAATTATCTGATTTCGCGACGAAGTGTTACCATGACATGATAACTCAATAGAATGAGATGCTAAGCCAGTGGTGGGCGTATCATCATCAACACCATCCCTTGAGACTGTATGTGCTATCATCTGAAAGATAAAGGTAATAATTCATTGTCATATGAATGACATAAGGACACGTACATAGTACAATGTACCTTGGTACATATACATAGCTGAGAATATAAATATACCATGCAGATTTATAACATTCTTTTTACAAACCAAAATCATAAATCATGATTTACCTGACTGCACAATTTCCGTTTAATTTTCCTCTGGTCTTCAGAACTTAATCCATTTTTTTGCAGATAATACACAATGGTGAACTCAAGCAAAATCACGAAGACCATAGATATACATACCACTAACCAAATGTCCATTGCCTTATTTCGGTAAGAATTAAGATAACACGATGAAAACGATTGAGAACCACAACAAATGTGGTTGCTTCACATATTATTTAAAACAATATATCGTTTTTATTCTTCTTTAATTGAATGAACACTTTATCTTTGGTATACTTACAACAACTCATATACAGAGGCTGCATGTAGAATTAAGTTAGCAAATTGGCCATGTAAAAGTAATTTAACATGGTGTCGGTGAGGTACAGTGTATACTTCTGCCTACAGATAGCAGCTGTTGGTCTGTAAACATAAACTTCCATATAGGTAAGCGTTTAGATTACAATAAATACCTCACAGGACATTTTTGTAGATGCTTACTTGCAGAAGCTCGTGGACAAATATTCAATTTAGATTAAGTTTGTCAAAAGTGCCAAACTTATCAATTAGACTTATTTTTATTACCGTGGTGACCACCATGTGAAATTGAAACTCTTTGGTTACCATGGCACCAGAATGTCTTTGTAGTGGAGTATTTGGATCTTTAACAAAATGAGTAACCTAGTTCCATAGCTAAGTTCAATTTAGACTGAACTTGGAATATTGCTTATCCTTTCTTGTTTGACTATACCCTGCCAACCAAGAATCGAAGGTAATGTCAAATGAATCCTAATACTGTGAGATATCTTTTTGGCAAACAATCATGAAAAACAGGGCCGAAAATACAACCCCATCTTATTCCTTTTGGTAAATAAAATTCATTATACATACCGTCACATAGCCAACCTTTGGAATGCCACTCCTGATCCATGTAGCTTGTGTTGTGAGAGTTAGAAGTGTTGTTATTGCAAGTGTAGCCCTAGCTGGTGAACTTGTAGGATCGATCCAAAGTGTCAACCATGATATGAAAACCAAAGCGACACTTGGTGCAAATGCTTGCAAAATGTAAAATCCGAGACGACGCTCGAGAACAAAAATAACTTCTAGGTAGCTGTAATTCCCTAGAAAATGAAACAACAGGATAGATCATTATGGCGTATGTTTAACGTATTATAGTCCTTCCAAAAATATGAAAATGTTATGCTTGTGACTGTCTGTGTGTCCGTGTATGCATGCATATGTATGTATGTATGTATGTATGTATGTATGTATGTATGTATGTACGTACGTATGTACGTACGTATATGTATGTATGTATGTATGTATGTATGTATGTATGTATGTATGTATGTATGTATGTATGTATGTATACTGTCTTTGTGTGTGTGTGTGTGTGTGTGTGTGTCTGTCTGTCTGTCTGTCTGTCTGTCTGTCTGCCTTTCGTATCTATTTTTTTAGCCATAACTATGATGACAGTAAACAGAACAAACCCTTACCTGGTATATACTCTGAGAATCCTTGTTTACATATTGGATCCGAAATTTCGTATTGTGGTAGTTTAAGTGATGGTTCTAATTCTACAGAATCATTAAGGTTTCCATACCAAATAAGATCAATGTCTTTCATCTTGTAGGCATCTAACATAAATGAAGAAAGCCAAGGACAAAGAAACATGTTCAAATTAAAGGTTTGTTTTTCACGTTGGTGGTGCTTCCATTGCTTATGTTTATAATGCAAAGCATGCTCTGTTCCTAGTAGCCATTGCAGTCGACTTTACATCATTATTACATCATATGTTTCCGTTTGTCCTTTCGTTGCGATTATTTCACCTGTTCAATGCTATTTTTTTTAACAGCGGAAATGAATTCCGAGTCGACTATGCGCTGAATACAATTACTGAATACGGTTTTGTAAAGGCCGATATTACACTCATCATTTCATCTCGCTCAGGGAATGAAAATTGAATATATGCTCGGTTAATCCCAATGTATACAAAGAGTGATGTAATTCTTTGGAGGATCACCTTTGTCATTACCTACCTGTTGTAATCATTTTGATAATGACTTGTCACAGCAGATACTTATTTAAAAATGTTCACAAAGACAGGCATATATGCAACGATTGTCGCAGTGTTATTTCCCATACACAATTATGACAAAAGTGATATAATAATAATATTATAGGCAAATTATCAACTTTAATCACTAAACTAAACATTTAAGTATGGTAATATGCGTTTTTGTGACTAGAACATTGAACATATTAGTGTCCCTCTGTATTAGCTTCTATACATTAAACGTTTTAAATTTAGGACTGTAACATACTACAATAGTGTGGCTGAACAACATTGAACCATTTTTGCAATTAAAATGTATTTCAAATTAATCAATCAGTTAGAATTCAGCAATTTAAGGATGAGATTGTTCCCACTACTTTTTTATTCTGTAACATTTTGTAAAGTGATGAGGCAATGACATATATGCAGACATCTAAATATCAACAGTGACGATTAATAGTATGTGTACTCACAGGACATTATTTTGATGTTGCATTTTTGGGTATCAAAGGGAAATTTTGTCAAATCCATATGACATGTCAACGTCAATGTCATCCTGAAGAATAAAATATAGAAAGATGGCGAGCACGACAAAATATGAAGGCAGTATTTGGTGTTTTACATACCATGCACATCTACAGGAGTCACGTTTAGAAAGTATTATCAGTAGGTATCACTTTGAAAATTTATAAGAATGATAATAATTCTCACATATGTTGACAAACCACGTCCATATTCAATCTTCAAATAACGCAATGACTCTGTTGTATGTAACTAGGATATGGCATTACTCACATTCAGTCTAGTTTCGTGGCAATCACTGTGGTACTTACTTTGGAAAGAAATGAAATTTGAGTTTCTTGTTTTTTATGAAATAAGCTTTACTTTTGTAACTTTAAAAAGATGAAAACTTTCTTGAGAATTGAAGAGGGTGCCCGCGTGCGTGTATGTATGTATGCATGCATGCACGCACGCACGCACTCACGCATGTATGCACACACACACACACACACACGCACGCACGCGCGCGTGTGTGTGTGTGTGTGTTGGGGAGGGGGGGGGGTAATATGCAACTTGCCTTAGGCTGTAAATAATTGAACCATCGGGATGTATATGAAATAGCGAATTTTGTTTTGGAGAACTGTGCATTTTATCATCTTTTGAATTTAAGAAGAAAGTATCGGGAATCCAGAACACATCGGTGATGTCTCCATCTACAGTTATCACATCAGTAAGGTTGTGTACAAGTCTTTTATCCCTCCAGAACTGTCTGAAATAGGTCGTGATGGAATATTCCTAGATATTGCGAACGATAAATGAAAGCTGTTAGGAATACAACGGAATTATGTGTGAGGACATATAATTTATACATTACGAATCCATACATTCCGGTCTCTGTGTGTATGCCTTTTTAATGTTAAACATCATTAAAGAGGGTTTGATTTATGTCTATCTCTGCGAAATACGAAAAATATATCCTTAGGCTGCTAGCTTCATTCGATGGATTAAGTCCATCAGAAAAAAATGGCGTTGTTTAAAAGGCCGTAACTTTATATAATAGTTTCGGCTTTGAATACCACACTAAAAATATTAACAATATTGCTTATTATACTTTTTAATGAGACAGCCATGAAAACCAGAGTAGTAAAATTGATCGTCAATAAAAGAACCACTCGCTGTTGAATCCGAGGTATTAGTGACGCAATCAAGTCTATTATCAGGGCTACGATGTATGTCTAACAAAACCAAAATCAACATCATATTTAAAATGATAACAAACGCAGCTCCAAGAAATTAAATAGTCGATTTGATAAATTCCAATAATTAAACTTGCACTTACCATTTTAGTTTCAGATACAGAGTGGAAACTTTCAATGAACATATTAACTCGGAGTTGCAAAGGTTTCACTGTAACTCATAGAGAAGAAAGCAAATTATTATTGTTCAAATAGTGGCACACTATTAGGGTATATGTGCATATGATAGTAACCCCTCACACCGTATAACTACCTCTTTCCCATTCACAATAATCGTGCGAGCGAAAAGTGCACTACAGCTTATACAATGTTGAGGTAAATTGTTGTGTATTTCCAATAGCCTTCCTGTATACATGTCAAACGAAACTTAACTCCTAATGCCATCGTTCGTTTTGCTTGATTTCCAAGGATCGTTGGGATTAGGCTAGGAAATCAAATAATTTTGTGTTTTCGATAACATGGCCTCAGAAAATAGCCTACGGTCGGAACTTATTATATTTTATCGTTTTAATTGTTTTCAGTATATTGCCTAGACCCAAAAACATACAGAATGTAGGTCAGAATACCCCTTCTGTGATAGTTTGATGAAATATGTACAGACATCACTGGGAAAGAAAACGGACGTGCATGAAGTCATGAATACAAAGAATGTGTTATCTTTGTGTTTTAAAAGTTTAAAAAAATGTTTAAGTCGAAGGCTTAAACTAGGGTCGGTCGGGTTATCGAAAACACACAATGTGTGTTATCTCGCCCTAACTTAAGGGAAATTAGCAATGAAATGAACAGAGGGGGCAAGAGAACTACGATATGAGAAATCAAATAGCTATTGTAGTAAATAACTATATTTCACAGGGTTCGCTGAAATTTAATGAATTGCAAAATTCAATTCCAATGTGATAGATAGGAGATGTAATTGCAGAACGTTGAAGATAAATATGCAATATCACTATTTCTCACGAGAGAAGCCAGTGACGCACATGATTCAGCGTTACGTTCTATACGCTATTTTTATTAATGTAAAGAAGAAAAGGGCATGTTTTTAAATAATTCTAGTGTAAATAGTATGCTTTTTTTTGTGAATGATAGGATATTTTGGTTGCAATGTATAATTTGACGATATTTCTATTATATTATCGTCACAGTGGTGTTCGGATAATATACAGAACAGATTAATATCTTAGTGAAATTGCCTAAAATAAAACGGAAATAAATAAAAATAGACGAGCAAGCACTACTATTGATAACATGAAAACATTCCTAAACAGGCTGTCATTTGCATAGACAAACTGCCATACGTTTTACAAATAACCACCATTCTAAATGTAGTTATAAATACCACCTTGAGGTGTATTCTTTACAAAAGAGACTCGGGCCTTGGAACACCTTTATAACATTATCATTTAACTGGAATTAATTAATTATTTTTTAAAACACTTATTGCGAAAAGCATAATGTGTTCATAATCATTAAAAACAGATGGATATTGACGACTTGATGCTAATGCATGTACCATATACAATCTAGGAATACGTGTGTGTGTGTGTGTGTGTGTGTGTGTGTGTGTGTGTGTGTGTGTGTGTGTGTGTGTGTGCGTGCATGCATGCATTGCATGTATGCCTGTATGGTGTATTTATGTGTACCTGGCTCTACAAATATATGAATGTACACATACACATGCACAGCGTACAAAATACACAAACACATATATGCAGGGATACATGTCAATATAAGACATACCTTCTGCATCAGGACGAATGTGTATATTATGTTCCGCCATCAGTTTATGCAACAATACTGCCTGTGTTATCCTTGTTGATGTATTGCTGAGATCATGTGGGCATTCAATACATTGGTTTCCCCTTCATATGAAAAAAACAAAGGTGGAAATATATAACGTGTTTGACATGGTGTTGTGTGCAAAAGTTTCAATATTTAGAACTGCAGTCTTGGAATCATCAGGAAACCGGTTCATACCCAGTAGTCTAACTGCTAGTCCCAAGGGCTTCTTCTGATATATATGAGGGTGAAACACCGGAACTATCGCACTCACTAGCGACCTTCGGTCGCCTTCACACTGAACAGAATAGCCCGAAAATTAAGCTTAAGAGTAAAGAAGAATGTTCGAATAAGACGTTAACTGTATACATTCTGATGATCAATTTAACTAATAAGATATCAATTAATAATACTGACTTCAAAGAAACAGAAGTAATTAGATGTTACACCATGCATAAAACATATCTGAGATGCTATTGGGTAGAGAGTAGTCATTTTATTGTTATCAATACTGGCAAACATTGAAGTGCCTGAAACTTGAACATTAATGATTCATGATTATAGATATCAATATGAAGATGAGCATTTATGGAACCCCAGCCGTTTCTTATTGTCTAGATGATGAATTTTGTAATGCATGAAAAATTCATGTCCTTTGTGCGAGACTTAATCTGCCTAGCAGTCGTATGCTCTAGACGAACATGTATGTATGTATGTATGTATGTATATATGTATGCATGTATGTATGTATGTATGTATGTATGTATGTATGTATGTATGTATGTATGTATGTATGTATGCATGAATGCGTGTATGCATGTATGTATGTATGTATGTATGTATGTATGTATGTATGTATGTATGTATGTATGTATGTACTGCTGATCATAGGTGATTGACAGTGTCTAACCTTATATTGGGCTATACAGTGAACATATCATGATTACAAAAACAGCGGGTGAGTACTGGGGATTTCAACCTGAGTGTGTTTTCAAAATATAATGATACCATGTTCTTTTTTGAAATTTAAATTATCACTTATGGATATTGCCATTAGCAATATTTTGAATTGCGCTGTTGATTTCTCTTGACGAGGCCAGAACTACCGAGATTCTGAAAATAGTTCAAGAGCATTCACAATCCCACTGTCAGCGATAGCAAATAACTCCGACATGCCCCACATTTATTCTGTGACATATTGACCCTAGTAAGTGAACGTTGTCTTCATATCACAGAATTGCGATGTAAGTGAGGAAATAACAGTTTGACATAATCCATATAGCTATGTAACCAAGGAAGTACTATCAAATGATAATAGCCATCAAATTACACTAAGTGTCCATATTGAGTCGAAAATTCTACAGGAACGTCAATCATACAGATTGTAATTTTGCATGCATACATACACGGACACACAGATAGACAAAAGCATAACATTACCTAACGAGAAGTAAAACTGGCTCAAGGTGTCCTAAGTTCTGGTATTAGATTGTAACAGTACTGACTAAATAACATTTTGTCTACTTAACTATACTTGTCTTTATTTAATCTTTTTACATCACATCAACATCTCACAGAAGTATTGCAACCGACGAGTATCTTATCTTGTAATGTGTTCGAAACATTTTTTATCGAATTAAAAGAAAAAAGAAAATAAGTGCTGACCTGCCTACCCTATTTTCTGATATCATGACATCGGAAATAGAAAGTTTATTTTATTTTGCCTAAGATTGCGCACGCACATAAAATGTTACATTATGTATCACTTTGTTGCATAATTGATACACCATAGTCACTCGAGCTTGGCAGTATCTAATGAGGAAGAACGATTTTCCCTTATTATATAAATTGTCATTCCCATAATGAACAGTTAGGGACTATAACATAATTAACCGACTAATCAATACGCACTTCAATATAAACCTAATTTAAAAAATGGGTGTTTATTGTAGTTGTTCTATCCTGTGTGTATAGTAATAATTATTAACCTATAACTGGTACTATCCAATAACGAGTAGTGGGGTCTAGTACACAATCATCAATTACAAACCAACTAAAATAATGTGAGACTATCATTGAATATTGTTTATGCTCTGGTCAATCTTACGTAGGCGTACAGGTGTTCTCTAAAGGTCTTCGGTAACTACCTCAAATATGCGATAATTAAACGGCATTTACGTATACGTGCTTGTGTACAATGTTGTATTTCGTTTAGTCCCCCATTATTGCGATTTTTAAAGTCACATGTTATTAATGTACATGTACTACAGTCATTCATCAGTCGTCAATTACAAAAGACTGTAGGCTTATATAACATCACATGTACACTATCTGTTCTGTATCCATGTATTGCTAGTGAGTGCGATAGTTCGGGTGTTTCATCCTCATATATATCAGAAGAAGCCCTTGGGACTAGCAGTTAGACTACTGGGTTTGAACCGGTTTCCTGTCGATTCCAAGACTGCAGTTCTAAATATTGAACCATTTGCACTGAACACAATCAAAAGGGGCTATTGTTTGAGTATGTTCGATTGAATGCACTGAATCACTATGTCTGAGTTAACAAAGTATGCAGGACAAGTAAAGAAAAAGACAACAGTGTACATCCATTTAAAAAAAGCATTTGTTGTGCCATTATATGTATACAAATCAATCGAAAAACACAAGTAGAATATGTACCATTATGACATGTGGATGAACTTTGCATTTTCTTGTTGATGTACAGACTGGACAATCGAATACTTAAACGCCATCGATATGGACAGAAGGTGTCGATAGATGTATGTGATAAAAATACACCTAATAATTGTAATTCAAACATAGCTCTGGTATTATCAATATTAGCCAATTTCAGATTTTAATGCTTACCCAGTTCCCATAGCTCCTGATGACATAATGATTATCATACAGATCCGTCGAATGAGTTGTGCCATGTCTTACCACTGTCAACGGATATATACGTACAAGAAGCGTACGTCCTACGATATTCAAACACACTTTGAATAGGCTTTGTGTTTTCAGTGCTTATGTCATTTGACAAACAGCACCCTTAACTTACTGTTTAAGCAGAATACGATTATCATTGTATTCCGAAGCATTTAAATATATATTTTACTGGATTAACATTATTTCTGTGCTCAAACATGAACAAACATTTCTTTGAAATCGATATTTTAAAGACGGTACGTAATATAATTCATTAACTTTAAATGAAGAATGGCACATGTTATGCAGTCAGACATTGCTTTGTATGTGATAATAAAAGATGGCCGTGCTTAATCCAAATTAGTCAAACAATGTTGTGTCGTTTGTTCTAATCCAATCTAGTGAAGACAAATGGTAATTTATGACATTTCGTTATTCCTACAAGAGCTGCCACTGATAAAAAGGGACGAATGTAATAACATTCTTTAAACATACTATGTTTTGTAGTTTTCTTTAAAAAATTACGGATATTCGAGGGAAACCAAAATACTCCAAAATACAATATATAACAGTTCGTATGATTTTACAACATAGGTCGATGATTTTGCACTCCTTGCTTGACGCTCTACGTACTATTGCCTTCGTTTATAGTAACAACAACATGTTTGCAACAGCGCCAACCTTGAGTTGGCAATATAGTGTGGTATTACATTGCATTTGCAGAGACGAGTTACAGTAACTGAATGAACTTTGGACGGCCTCATACTAAAGCAATAATTCATACTCCACAGGTATAATATTTAGCAGACTGCTACAACAGTTCCGTATTCCAAGAAGTTACTTTAAAAATTGTTTTAAATGACCGTAAACAGGAAATAGTTCAAACCAGTAACCGTACGCACAGATATTTTCCATTCACTGTTGTTTCAACTAATGCACTGTCACAGTGTGTGTATATACACCTTCAGGTTATAATATATATTATATTATACCAGTATATTGATGGTGGAAATCGAGGGATCTGATTGGTCTAGACATCGAACTAGCGCGTCTAAAACGAGTGATAATGCACTGCTGGTACGATAATGCACTGCTGGCACGCGTCCAAATTTTGTTCGTCTACGAGCGTTGAGTTGCTAGTTGTAGTCCGCCGTGATACAGATAGTGAACTCTTCGAATTGTCAGAGGAGGATTTTCTCTCAATGAGACAATATTTTATGAGAAATTATGAAGGAAATTTCGAAAGCAACCCAGTCATCGCGTATTTGTTCAAATCATCGCCTACTACATATGTACTAAGGTCAAGGCGCTAGGCATGCACGAGATCGGTCCCAGCCTCGGCGCGGCTGGAGTGGAAACATTGGTGAGCTGTCCTTGTCCTGTCATAAAAATGAAGCAAGTGAAAGTGGTTACACTGGCCGACTTACCATTAATCTAAATAGAAATTTGTCTGGGATCCTGCCCTAGAGTATCAGTCATCAATCCGAGAGGGAAATCCTCAAACCCGAAAATCTACTGAGGTAACTTCCAGTAATATAAATACATTGTAATTCCACCTGTCTATCACTTCACTGAGTCGCGAATTCGGCCGGGAGCGATCGAAGCACGCTGTATTCAATAAACCACTTCAAGTTTATACCTTGAGTCAAACAGGTTGTTTATTCATCACTGTGCACTTTTCATGAGCAGATCAATGTACAGATTATCCCTAGAAACGACGAGCAGATAAAATAAATCCAGTCGCTGCACGACGTTCACATTGAGGCCAAGATCAGCTGTCTTGAAAAGCAGTGTTATTGTTATGCAAATTAGACACAGAGGCGCATATGAAACGAGAAAACGTTAGTTCTGATCTTGTTTCCGATATTTTCAATATACTAGTATAATATAATAGCGATAAACCACTCCCTGGGGATGGTATACCACTCGGTTTTGACCAGTGAACTCAATATATGAACTCGCTATCGCTCGTGCATATATTTCGTTCACTGGTCAAAACCTCTTGGTATACCATCCCCAGGGGGTGGTTTATTGCTTAAATATAATAACACCTATTTTGTCAATTAAATATGATAAATGGAGTTTGTTTCCTTTTATTATTTTTATTGTGTTCGCCAATGAATGCGAAATTGGTATACTACCAAACCAGAGTTACTATAGAGTTTCAATTAGGCGGCAAAAGTTAAGGTGTTTTGTTGCAAATTTCATATACAGACATGTATATCGCCTTAGAGGTAAAAAATAATATCGTATCATTTGAATAATATAATATTTTTGGTTTGTTAGTAGTTTTGCAAGTAAGAAAGCATTACTATTTTAGTTCCTTGTTCAAGACAAGCGACACAAAGAAATTATACAAGGGAAACAATAAAGTACCATGCTCGTTTGTTGAGCAGCAGCTTTGTGTTTGCAATACTTGTAATATGATGGCGAAATTTGTGTAATTCACAGTTAGGAGAAAGTACAGATACTTTACCCTCTCTTGCAATACAGATATGTCTTGACAGGCCGTACATTTGACCTATTGAACTTTTTATAGTCGATGATTACTATGTCTACTAAGTACAAATAGATGTAATGCTTAGAATGTATTTAGGACCGATGGCTAGAATTCCCAGACAAATGGCCAGGTGATACCAATGTCACGATAAACGTAATATATAATTTCATTGTTTCTTTGTTTTTATCGATAATATTAATGTCCACATTACTTGTATAACAGTGTACACCATTTGTCAGCATTTATACATCATTCAAATATTGTGGTCATGAGTGACATTTCTGATCAGTAAGATTCGAGTGATCTAGGGGACGACGTATGTATGTATGTATGTATGTATGTATGTATGTATGTATGTATGTATGTATGTATGTATGTATGTATTTTAATATGTTAACATAAATACTGTGGAAACAATTTCCCGGAAATATATCCATATTGTAGTGATTACAGACAAGGTCTGGACGATATATACATTCATAAATTAAAAAATATATAAATTGGGTATCCCAACGTTTGTACGCGCAAACCTGTGAAATGTTGGACACTTGATGGCGCACTCGGTAGTCATAACACGTCAGGTACTGTACCTGGCCACAATATGTGTTTATTTCGACGCCTATCCCATTAGCTACTGTAACATTTACCTCTGCAGTAAAAACTACATTCTAAACTGACACATATTGACGGGACTGAGCTCCCTTGTCTTCACTTGGACTATACTCGTCATATGTTCACGTTCTGTCATATTTGATAAATTAATTGTAAGTTTTAAACATAAATATAACCATTGGTAACATAACACACTATAGGGAAAGAAACCATGAGATGATACAAGCTGTTATGTGATAGTTTATCATTTAGGTATGCCTAGATCAATCGTTCTTGATGATGTTTAAGGCGAAATACCACTTCTGATATGGGTCGCTAAACGTCATGATATTCTATTTAAAACGTCACCAGAAAACGTCTTTCTAATTGGACAAGACTTCGAACATAAACAAAGTAAATGGTGACCAATCTTCGCCGTCGATGCTATCGAGTATGACAACAAAACTGCGACATCTTCAAAACAAGGAAAGTGTGGCGAAAATAACCATACTCAAATGATACTATGTTTATTTATGCTCGTATAATAAATTAACAATGTATAACCACACTGTACAGGTAGGGTACGTGTATATTGCAACGGCACCGATGCGACTGTAAGTCACCCACTACCTGTAAGCTTACAAGGAACTGTACACTTATTTCCTACCGAGGTCGATCATGAGTTTCATTGACATATTAAAACATTTCATTTTATGAAACTCTGAGAGAACTTACTCTTCTACCAAGCTGTATTTCAAAATAATTATGAAAAGTTTCACTGATATCTGACGAAAGTTGATGATCTTTTAAAAAACGGTTAACACCATGCTGCTAAATGTGAATGCATACTGATAATAGCACATAGTCACGTGACGCACGTAGCCCACCGAATAACACTTTCTGCTCTCTTTATACTTTGTAATCTATCTCGAATTCCTGGGAATAGGCGTATGATAAATCGTTATTACCCGATATCACCTCTTCGTTCGAATTCGACGTATTGCTGCCTGTTTCCGCAAAATGACATGTGACACTCGCCTTAAGACTCGTGTTATTTAACGTAATTGACATACACGGCGACACGAATGAAGAGATGATAAGCAGGACGGAGAGGTAGGAGGGTTAATAACTTCATAGCATGTGATATAACAATGTATAGTCCTTTATTCAGTCATAAAATCAGCTAAAAATACAAAGCTATCAACTATAAAAATAAAGACAACGATCCCTTTAGTACTATCTACTAAGTCATACTGTCCTACACATACACACACACTACCCTTCCCCTCACATATATTCATAATTATACATAATTCTATACGCCTCCTTCCTCATTAGGACGAATTAATAGATTATAAAATACTAGTGACTGTTTTGCCCTTTTTGATGTATTGTTGAGATTACCAGTACATTCTATAAATCTGTTAAATTTTCTGAGTTCTTTAAAGAGTAATGTAGATTAATGTTCCATAAAGGTTAATGTAGTTCAGATAAAATGAGTCGCATCAGGCGACAGGGTTTGTAAGAGTACAAAACCATTAGTTTTCGTCAAGATCTGCTTTCGTTTTCGGCCAATTCATTCGGGAACTTTTACCTTGTCGGTGTTCATCCCTGGTGTTCATCCGATGCTTGGATCTGAAGCTGGTAAGTTGTGGTGAAGTGGATGGTGTTTACTCTGACTGTATTTGACTTTATGCAGCTTGTGTAGCTAAGCGATCGCTTCAAATTATTTTACAGTGGACTCCGAACTACAAGGCACACTTGACTTGTACTCTCAAGAAATTTTAGAAGGACTCCAGTGTGACTGTTATGGCATTAACTTGAAGAAGATAGTCATAACAATAAATATGTGAACAAATCTCCTGATTACAAAGTTTGGAGAAAAAGATTGCTAACAATAACTAAAAGTTGTGTCAACTGTAAATACCCGAGGTGAGGTAGAGTAAGCTTAGTGGGGACAATATGGTAGCTAACATGTATTCAAACATGCTTTAACTGGAACTTCTATGTTCAACCTGTCTGAATCAATAGTAAGCTACAAGCAATATCAAATCTTATTTAAAATAATGATTGTAATAATACTCCCATTACAACAAGTGCAGTTTTATTCCATATTAAAACCCACGCCCCCAACGGACATATCTTCTCTGTATTTTCAATGCTTTTGATTTGTTCAAATTTATACGCTAGTTATAATTTAAATATTATTGTACATGCTGTAAATTAACATGAATTCATTCATTTTGTTTGTTTACTTTTGTATACTTGGTGAGTTTTTGCACGTCAGTTAATCACTATTGAATTGGTATTGGCTGCTACGATAGTTTTTGTTCATTTGTGTGCCTTGCAATTGTCCTGCCCAGACGGAAATACAGTAATTGTGTTTGCAATTGGCATTTGTTGTTGTATATATGGTTCCTAGGATACTGTTGCTAGGTATTGATAGTAAACCCTAAGGCTGATATGTCAAATATTTTAGCTTAGAAGTATGGGTGTTGCATGGGGAGACGTCCGGGGTCTGTGAGTTTTGTAAGATCGCATCCGGACTAGTTACATTTTTATTGTGCAGTCGTTAAAGCCAGATAGTGTCAGCTCCATCTGTTTGATAGTGAGGAAAGTACTGTAAGACATTCACAACGGTTACAAAACATTACATCTCTACTTAAAGGAACGTGTATTAAAAAGTTTATTATCTTAATAGTGCATAATAATGTCAAAACAGGCAACCCTGTAAATTAGAACTTTTCGACGACACTTAGTCCATCGGTTTCTTAATGGATCAATACAGAAATTGTTATATTGTGATATAATGTATAATACCAAATAATGTAATTATTTATATATAATCTATTAACTGCATGCGATACTACTATCTTGCAAAACATGTCATTTGATAATATAAAAGATGGAAAAGAGCCTTAGATATAATAATATAATACAAATACTATATGTATATACACACAGACACAGACACAGACACAGACAGACAGACAGACAGACAGACAGACAGACAGACACACACACACACACACACACACACATATATATATATATATATATATATATATATATATATATATATATATATATATATATATATATATATATATATATATAAGCCTGATATGATCGAAGTCTTCTATATTGCCGATGTTGTCCGCACAAAAGTATCATAGCATAGTTAACTCTTATATAACGTGAGTTGTCAATTTCAATATTTTATAGGATACACATTTTTAAACAAGATTTTGATATTGTAAGTTCCATTAACAAATATTTATAAAAGGACAATAAATTAACGCCACTTCGGTAAATTGGAAACGAATTGCGACGTTTCGATCTTGATCACGAAACCAATGATTACTCGCATTCTTTCAAATTTATCGTTCAACAGGAACATTTTACACTCCAACTGATTCGTGGAACCATTAAAATGTATTCGCTACTATTTATAACACCACAACTGCTTGTAAATTGAAATGTATATTCGTCATTTGTCATCACTTTAGTCTGTGTTTAATAATTCATACACATTTCATTAAAACTATCTTGCTCAGCTAATTGCGGTCACTTGGTTATACTCCGGACATAAAATATCCAATATGAGACAAAGAAAAAAGAGGACGCAATCATAAAAACAATTCTACAGTATTTATCAATTCTTTTGCCTATGTCATGATATGAATATTGTTTTTTGCAATTGGTCTTGACGTTTGTGTGAGATGTATTATCAATTATCTGATTTCGCGACGAAGTGTTACCATGACATGATAACTCAATAGAATGAGATGCTAAGCCAGTGGTGGGCGTATCATCATCAACACCATCCCTTGAGACTGTATGTGCTATCATCTGAAAGATAAAGGTAATAATTCATTGTCATATGAATGACATAAGGACACGTACATAGTACAATGTACCTTGGTACATATACATAGCTGAGAATATAAATATACCATGCAGATTTATAACATTCTTTTTACAAACCAAAATCATAAATCATGATTTACCTGACTGCACAATTTCCGTTTAATTTTCCTCTGGTCTTCAGAACTTAATCCATTTTTTTGCAGATAATACACAATGGTGAACTCAAGCAAAATCACGAAGACCATAGATATACATACCACTAACCAAATGTCCATTGCCTTATTTCGGTAAGAATTAAGATAACACGATGAAAACGATTGAGAACCACAACAAATGTGGTTGCTTCACATATTATTTAAAACAATATATCGTTTTTATTCTTCTTTAATTGAATGAACACTTTATCTTTGGTATACTTACAACAACTCATATACAGAGGCTGCATGTAGAATTAAGTTAGCAAATTGGCCATGTAAAAGTAATTTAACATGGTGTCGGTGAGGTACAGTGTATACTTCTGCCTACAGATAGCAGCTGTTGGTCTGTAAACATAAACTTCCATATAGGTAAGCGTTTAGATTACAATAAATACCTCACAGGACATTTTTGTAGATGCTTACTTGCAGAAGCTCGTGGACAAATATTCAATTTAGATTAAGTTTGTCAAAAGTGCCAAACTTATCAATTAGACTTATTTTTATTACCGTGGTGACCACCATGTGAAATTGAAACTCTTTGGTTACCATGGCACCAGAATGTCTTTGTAGTGGAGTATTTGGATCTTTAACAAAATGAGTAACCTAGTTCCATAGCTAAGTTCAATTTAGACTGAACTTGGAATATTGCTTATCCTTTCTTGTTTGACTATACCCTGCCAACCAAGAATCGAAGGTAATGTCAAATGAATCCTAATACTGTGAGATATCTTTTTGGCAAACAATCATGAAAAACAGGGCCGAAAATACAACCCCATCTTATTCCTTTTGGTAAATAAAACATTCATTATACATACCGTCACATAGCCAACCTTTGGAATGCCACTCCTGATCCATGTAGCTTGTGTTGTGAGAGTTAGAAGTGTTGTTATTGCAAGTGTAGCCCTAGCTGGTGAACTTGTAGGATCGATCCAAAGTGTCAACCATGATATGAAAACCAAAGCGACACTTGGTGCAAATGCTTGCAAAATGTAAAATCCGAGACGACGCTCGAGAACAAAAATAACTTCTAGGTAGCTGTAATTCCCTAGAAAATGAAACAACAGGATAGATCATTATGGCGTATGTTTAACGTATTATAGTCCTTCCAAAAATATGAAAATGTTATGCTTGTGACTGTCTGTGTGTCCGTGTATGCATGCATATGTATGTATGTATGTATGTATGTATGTATGTATGTATGTATGTATGTATGTATGTATGTATGTACGTACGTATGTACGTACGTATATGTATGTATGTATGTATGTATGTATGTATGTATGTATGTATGTATGTATGTATGTATACTGTCTTTGTGTGTGTGTGTGTGTGTGTGTGTCTGTCTGTCTGTCTGTCTGTCTGTCTGTCTGTCTGCCTTTCGTATCTATTTTTTTAGCCATAACTATGATGACAGTAAACAGAACAAACCCTTACCTGGTATATACTCTGAGAATCCTTGTTTACATATTGGATCCGAAATTTCGTATTGTGGTAGTTTAAGTGATGGTTCTAATTCTACAGAATCATTAAGGTTTCCATACCAAATAAGATCAATGTCTTTCATCTTGTAGGCATCTAACATAAATGAAGAAAGCCAAGGACAAAGAAACATGTTCAAATTAAAGGTTTGTTTTTCACGTTGGTGGTGCTTCCATTGCTTATGTTTATAATGCAAAGCATGCTCTGTTCCTAGTAGCCATTGCAGTCGACTTTACATCATTATTACATCATATGTTTCCGTTTGTCCTTTCGTTGCGATTATTTCACCTGTTCAATGCTATTTTTTTAACAGCGGAAATGAATTCCGAGTCGACTATGCGCTGAATACAATTACTGAATACGGTTTTGTAAAGGCCGATATTACACTCATCATTTCATCTCGCTCAGGGAATGAAAATTGAATATATGCTCGGTTAATCCCAATGTATACAAAGAGTGATGTAATTCTTTGGAGGATCACCTTTGTCATTACCTACCTGTTGTAATCATTTTATAATGACTTGTCACATGAGATACTTATTTAAGAATGTTCACAAAGACAGGCATATATGCAACGATTGTCGCAGTGTTATTTCCCATACACAATTATGACACAAGTGATATAATAATAATATTATAGGCAAATTATCAACTTTAATAATTAACTAGACATTTAAGTATGGTAACATGCGTTTTTGTGACTAGAACATTGAACATATTTGTGTCCCTCTGTATTAGCTTCTATATATGAAACGTTTTAAATTTGTGACTGTAACATACTGTAATAGTGTACCTGAACAACATTGAACCATGTTTGCAATTACAATGTATTTCAAATTAATCAATCAGTTAGAATTCAGCAATTTAAGGATGAGATTGTGCCCAATACTTTTTTATTGTGTAACATTTTGTAAAGTGATGAGGCAATGACATATATGCAGACATCTAAATATCAACAGTGACGATTAATAGTATGTGTACTCACAGGACATTATTTTGATTTTGCATTTTTGGGTATCAAAGGGATAATTTGTCAAATCCATATGACATGTCAACGTCAATGTCATCCTGAAAAAGAAAATACAGAAAGATGACCAGCACGACAAAATATGAAGGCAGCATTTGGTGTTTTACATACCATGCACATCTACAGCAGTAACGTTTAGAAAGTATTATCAGTAGGTATCACTTTGAAACTATATAGGAAATAATAATGTTCACATATGTTGAACATGACAAACCACGTCCATATTCAATCTTCAAATAACGCAATGACTTTGTTGTATGCAACTAGGATATTGCATTACTGACATTCAGTCTAGTTTCGTGGCAATCACTGTGGTACTTACTTTGGAAAGAAATGAAATTTGAGTTTCTTGTTTTTTATGAAATAAGCTTTACTTTTGTAACTTTAAAAAGATGAAAACTTTCTTGAGAATTGAAGAGGGGCGCCCGCGTGCGTGCATGTATGCATGCCTGCCTGCACGCACGCACGCACGCACGCGCACGTGTGTTGGGGGGAGGGTAATATGCAACTTGCCTTAGGCTGTAAATAATTGAACCATCGGGATGTATATGAAATAGCGAATTTTGTTTTGGAGAACTGTGCATTTTATCATCCTTTGAATTTAAGAAGAAAGTATCGGGAATCCAGAACACATCGGTGATATCTCCATCTACAGTTATCACATCAGTAAGGTTGTGTACAAGTCTTTTATCCCTCCAGAACTGTCTGAAATAGGTCGTGATGGAATATTCCTAGATATGAAAATAAAATAAAATGAAAGCTCTTAGGAATACAACGGAATTACGTGTGAGGACATATAATTTATATTAGAAATCCATACATTCCGGACTCTGTGTGTGTGCCTTTTTAATGTCAGGCATCATTAAAGAGGGTTTGATTTATGCCTATCTCTGCGAAATGCGAAAAATATATCCTTAGGTTGCTTCATTCGATGGATTAAGTCCATCAGAAAAAAAATGGCGTTGTTTAAAAGGCCGTAACTTTATATAATAGTTTCGGCTTTGAATACCACACTAAAAACATTAACAATATTGCTTATTATACTTTTTAGTGAGACAGCCAAGAAAACCAGAGTAGTAGAATTGATCGTCAATAAAAAGAACCACTCGCTGTTGAATCCGAGGTATTATTGACGCGATCAAGTCCATTATCAGGGCTACGATGTATGTCTAACAAAACCAAAATCAACATCATATTTAAAATGATAACAAACGCAGCTCCAAGAAATTAAATAGTCGATTTGATAAATTCCAATAATTAAACTTGCACTTACCATTTTAGTTTCAGATACAGAGTGGAAACTTTCAATGAACATATTAACTCGGAGTTGCAAAGGTTTCACTGTAACTCATAGAGAAGAAAGCAAATTATTATTGTTCAAATAGTGGCACACTATTAGGGTATATGTGCATATAATAGTAACCCCTCACACCGTATAACTACCTCTTTCCCATTTACAATAATCTTGCGAGCGAAAGGTGCACTATAGCTTATACAATGTTGAGGTAAATTGTTGTGTATTTCCAATAGCTTTCCTGTATACATGTCCAATGAAACCTAACTCCTAATGCCACGGTATATAAATAACTACCATTCTAAATGTAGTTTTAAATACCACCTTGAGATATATTTTTTACAAAAGAGACTCGGGCCTTGTAACACCTTTATAACATCATCATTTAACTGGAATTAATTAATTATTTTCTAAAACACTTATTGCGAAAAGCATATTGTGTTCATAGTCATTAAAACAGATGGATATTGACGACTTGATGCGAATGCCTGTACCAGATAAAATCCAGGAATACGCGCGCGCTCGCGTGTGCGTGTGTGTGCGCGCGTGCATGTATACTGTATTGTCTTCGCACACAGCTGACAGACCAAGTAACTACACTCGAATCACTCTCATATCTCATGTCCGACTGAACTTCTGTATGGACGTACCAGGATCTCACTTGAACTTTAGGGAATTAGCTCAGACTATACACAGTTTGTGTTTAAAAGTCTACACTGGAAAATAAGGCAAGCACCCAGCAAGTGCCTCGTTCATTGACTTCAATTCCCCCGAAGCCAAGTGCCCCTGCGAAGTGAAGTGCCTGCCACTCCCAAGTGTTCTTTATTGTGACGTCCTTAAAGTCTAAATTTACATAACGCCAAATAATTAATGCAATCCATATTACAGTTTGCAGTGGCGTTAACATGCCCTAAAAGTATTCTCAAAACATTGATGAATGATCACTATATTAGCTATCTATGAAATGCAGACTGTCGTCTCATGTACTCGAGTACGCTTGGAATCTTGTGTGGTCTGAATCCGACATCCTTGAGACAGTCTGTTGACCTTTCAGTCAAACTAGGACATGCGATGTTGTTAAAATATTGAGTTTACTGAAAATATGAATATGTCATCTGTGACACATGCATGCATTACATGTATGCTTGTATGGTGTATCTATGTGTGCTTGGCTCTACAAATATATTAATGTACACATACACATGCACAGTGTACAAATACACAAACACATACATGCAGGGATTCATGTCAATATAATATATACCTTCTGCATCAGGACGAATGTGTATATTGTGTTCCGCCATCAGTTTATGCAACACTACTGCCTGTGTTATCCTTTCTGATGTATTGCTGGGATAACGTGGGCATTCAATACATTGGTTTCCCCTTCATATGAAAAAACAAAGGTGGAAACATATGACGTGTTTGATATGGTGTTGAGTGCAAATGGTTCAATATTTAGAACTGCAGTCTTGGAATCATCAGGAAACCGGTTCATACCCAGTAGTCTAACTGATATTCCCAAGGGCTTCTTCTGATATATATGAGAGTGAAACACCCGAACTATCGCACTCACTAGCGACCTTCGGTCGCCTTCACACTGAACAGAATAGCCCGAAAATTAATCTTATGAGTAAAGAAGCATGTTAGAATAAGACGTTAATACTGTATGATCTATAGATTCTGTTGATAAATTTAACAAACTAATGAGATATCAATTAATAATACTGACTTCAAAAAACAGAAGTAATGAGATGTTACACCATGCATAAAACACATCTGAGATGCTATGTGGTAGAGAGTAGTCATTTTATTGTTATAAATACTGACAAACATTGAAGTGACTGAAACTTGAACATTAATGATTCATGATTATAGATATCAATATGAAATTGAGCATTTATGGAACCCCAGCCGTTTCTCATTGTCTACATGATGAATTATGTAATGCATGAAACATTCATGTCCTTTGTGCGAGACTTAATCTGCCTAGCAGTCGTATGCTCTAGACGAACATGTATGTATGTATGTATGTATGTATGTATGTATGTATGTATGTATGTATGTATGTATGTATGTACTACTGCTGAACATAGGTGAACATATCATTATTACAAAAACAGCGGATGAGCACTGGGGATTTCAACCTGTGTGTGTTTTCAAAATATAATGATATCATGTTCTTTTTTGAAATTTAAATTATCACTTATGGATATTGCCATTAGCAATATTTTGAATTGTGCTGTTGAATTCGAATTCTCTGGACGAGGCCAGGATTACCGAGATTCTGAAAATAGGTCAAGAGCATTCACTTTCTCTGGAAAACAATATTAATGAATATTTAGTCACTCAACTTTACAACCGATAGTTTTAAATTTGAAATTAAATAGATAAAAAACACACTTTAATATGAATATAGGAAAATACCATCTATATATATGGACATGTATCGATTACCTTCTGAGCGTGGTTGTTTTGCTAAATCCCACTGTCAGTGATAGCAAATTACTCCGACATGCCCCACATTTATTCTGTGACCCTTGTAAGTGATGTTGTCTTCATATCACAGAATTGCGATGTAAGTGAGGAAATAACAGTTTGACATAATCCATATATCGATGTAACCAGCGAAGTTAAGTACCATCAAATGATAATAGCCATCAAATTACACTAAATGTCCATATTGAGTCGAAAATTCTACAGGCACGTCAATCATACAGATTGTAACTTTGCATGCATGCATACATACATACATACATACATACATACATACATACACGGACACACAGACATAGACAAAAGCATAACATTACCTCAAGAGAAGTAAAAATGGCTCAAGGTGTCCTAAGTTCTGGTATTAGATTGTAACAGTAAAGACTACATAACATTTTGTCTACTTAACTATACTTGTCTTTATTTAATCTTTTTACATCACATCAACATCTCACGGAAGTATTGCAACCGACGAGTATCTTATCTTGTAATGTGCTCGAAACAATTTTTATCGATTTAGAAGAAAAAAAAATACCGACCTACCTTCCCTATTTTCTGATATCATGTCATCGGAAATAGACAGTTTATTTTATTTTGCCTAAGAGTGCGCACGCACATAAAATGTTACATTATGTATCACTTTGCTGCATAATTGATACGCCATAGTCACTCTAGTTTGGCAGTATCTAATGAGGTTGTTTTTGAAAAAGAACGATTTTCCCTTATTATATACATTGTCAGTCCCATAATGAACAGGTAGGGACTATAACATAATTAACCGACTAATCTATTCGCACTTCAATATAAACCTAATTTAAAAAATGGGTGTTTATTGTAGTTGTTCTATCCTGTGTGTATAGTAATACTAATTATTTACCTATAATTGGTACTATCCAATAACGATTAGTGGGGTCTAGTACACAATCATCAATTACAAACCAACTAAACTAATGTGAGACTATCATTGAATATTGTTTATGCTCTGTTTAATCTTACGTAGGCGCACAGGTGTTCTCTAAAGGTCTTCGGTAACTACCTCAAATATGCGATAATTAAACGGCATTTACGTATACGTGCTTGTGTACAATGTTGTATTTCATTTACCAAGTCCCCCTATTATTGCGCTTTTTAAAGTCACATACTTGCTATCAATATACATTTACTACAGTCATCAATTACAAAAGACAGTAGGCTTATATAACATCACATGTACACTATCTGTTCTGTATCCATGCATTGCTAGTCCAATCAAAGGGGGCTATTATTTGAGTATGTTCGATTCAATGCACTGAATCATTATGTCTGACGAGTTAACAAAGTGAAGATAGTATGCAGGACAATTAAAGAAAGAGACGACAATGTACATCTATTTTAAAAAGCATTTGTTGTGCCATTGTATGTATACAAATCAATCGAAAAACACAAGTAGAATATGTACAATAAAAATATGGATGAACTTTGCATTTTCTTGTTGATGTACAGACTGGACAATCGAATACTTAACGCCATCGCTATGGACAGATGGTGTCGATGGATGTATGTGGTAAAAATACACCACTCTAATTGTAATTCAAACGTAGTTCTGGTATTATCAATATTATAAAATTTCAGATTTTAATGCTTACCCAGTTCCCATAGCTCCTGATGATATAATGATTATCATACAGATCCGTCGAATGAGTTGTGCCATGTCTTACCACTGTCAACGGATATATACGTACAAGAAGCGTAGGTCCTATGATATTCAAACACACTTTGAATAGCCTTTGTGTTTTCAGTATTTATGTCCTTTGACAAACGGCACCCTTAACTTACTGTTTAAGCAGAATACGATTATCATTTTATTCCGAAGCATTTAAATATATATTTTACTGGATTAACATTATTGCTGTGCTCAAACATGAGCAAACATTTCGTTGAAATCGATATTTTAAAGACGGTACGTAATATAATTCTTTAACTACAAATGAAGAATGGCTCATGTTATGCAGTCAGACATTGCTTTGTATGTGATAATGAAAGATGGCCGTGCTTAATCCAAATCAGTCAAACAATGTCGTGTTGTTTGTTCTAATCCAATCTATTTGAGACGCATGGTAATTTATGACATTTCGTTATTCCTACAAGAGCTACCACTGATAAAAAGGGACGAATGTAATAACATTCTTTAAACATACTATTTTCTGTAGTTTTCTTGAAAACATTACGTGTATTCGAGGGAAACCAAAATACTCCAAAATAGAATATAACAGTTCGTATGATATTACAACACAGGTCGATGATTTTGCACTCCTTGCTTGAAGCTCCTCGATGTACTCTTGCCTTCGATTAAAGTAATAACAACATGTTTGCAACAGCGCCAACCTCGAGTTGGCAATATAGTGTGGTATTACATTGCATTTGCAGAGACGAGTTACAGTAACAAAATGAACATCGGACTGCCTCATACTAAAGCAATAATTCATACTCCACAGGTATAATATATTTAGCAGACTGCTACAAGAGTTCCGTATTCCAAGGAGTTATTTTAAAAATTGTTTTAAATGACCGTAAACAGGAAATAGTTCAAACCAGTAACCGTACGCACAAATATTTTCCATTCACTGTTGTTTCAACTAATGCACTGTCACAGTGTGTGTATATATACACCTTCAGGTTATAATATATAATGACACCTATTATATGTCAATTAAATATGATACATGGAGTTTGTTTCCTTTTATTTTACTGTGTTCGCCAATAAAAAAGACTATAATTATATATAATGAATGCGAAATTGGTATACTACCAAACCAGAGTTACTATAGAGTTTCAATTAGGCGGCAAAAGTTAACGTGTTTTGTTACAAATTTCATATACAGACATTTATATCGCCTTAGACGTAAAATATAATATCATATAATTTGAATAATATAATATTTCTGGTTTGTTAGTAGTTTTGCAAGTAAGAAAGCATTACTATTTTAGTTCATTGTTCAAGACAAGCGACACAAAGAAATTAGTCAAGGGAAACAATAAAGTACCATGCTTGTTTGTTTGTTGAGCAGCAGCTTTGAGTTTGCAATACTTGTAATATGATGGCGAAATATGTGTAATTCACAGTTAGGAGAAAGTGCAGATACTTTACACTATCTTGCAATACAGATATGTCTTGACAGGATGTACATTTGACCTATTGAACTTTTTATAGTCGATGGTTACTATGTCTACTGAGTACAAATAGATGTAACGCTTAGAATGTATTTATGACTGATGGCTACAAAACCCAGACAAATGGCCAGATGATACCAGTGTCACGATAAACGTAATATATTATTCCATTGTTTCTTTGTTTATCGATAATATTAATGTCCACATTACGTGTATAACAGTGTACACCATTTGTCAGCATTTATACATCATTCAAAAATTGTGCTCATGAGCGACATTTCTGATCAGTAAGATTCGAGTGAACTAGGGGACTCAGTAACACCGAAGTACTAGTGGCAAAAACGTCACAAATATGTTCCCGCTGACAAGCAAAACAGTAGGGAATATCGTATATCTGCACAGGTATAATTTATGAAAGATCTGACAGTCACTTTTGACATATTTAGAACACACAGAGCGAATCATGAATACTGGTTTTGGTGTTGTGTAAAGACAGAGGTATATTGTTTGTTCAAATGCTTTCAATTTGACCAGAGTTTGGTATGGTATCAAATGTCAAAGAAATATTTCCAATCAATACACCATACCATTGCATTATTTACCTAGGCATAAATATGTACACAGCTTTAGTGATACATCAAATAGACTTATTCTAATTTATTCTGTTACTACTCGCCAAGTACACCGAGTTGTTAACCGCAATCACACGTCAATTAATGCTCTGCCATTAATCAAATCGAATTCGTTGTTATACAGCCATACGTGCCGTTGTTATACCATCCGTATTTGCCGAATTGGAAATAATGACAATATTTCATTCTTACAAAATATCACATCATCTATTAAACAATGTGACAATTAACGAAAGCAACATGAATTAAGTGATGTTGTATAACTGTGTGACCTTGGTAACACGTGTTACATATTTTGACTCACTGTAAATTGGTACTCACAACACTCTCCATGAGAGCACGCACAGCGAGAATATTGATTATGATTACCCCTTTGTGTAATTTAGCTTCTTATTGTAATGCACTAACTCGGTTGGTTGGTTGGTTGGTTGGTTGGTTGGTTGGATAAAGTGGAGGGGCGGACGTATGTATATATGGGGCCCCTATTCATTCGTCTAGCAGTATGGATACCAATTGATGTCATAGCAATATTGTGCGCAATTGACTTATTGAAAGAAGAAATGGTTACAATAATGCTTCAAGAACTTAACAATCTATGGTATCATCTCTTCGTATTATATGACGTATTTCTCTATGCAAATCCGACGAGAGAAGGATAATAATTGTATTTTCAGTCAGACATGAATTAATGAATGACATTTATTTCACCAGGTAACAAAAATAAGCTACTTCCAAAGAAAATAATGAAAATAGAAAGATAGGGTCATGAAAATTAGATAACAATGAGATCGGTCACTGCTATAAGCAATCCATTGCTTGGAGCAGTAATTAAATTGGTTATTTCACAAAACACTAACACAGTGCAATTCTTATAATTAGCAGCTGAAACGCTTCTTAAGGTGTTATTTATAGCCTAATTCAATATATTACATGGCTCGATTATTGGTCAACCATTCAAACTGACTCGTTCAGGATACGTTGACAGGAGAAAAATCAACATAGTCAGGAAAACAATCGCGATGTCAAAACTCACTAAGGTGACGCTATATTTTTCCATGATAATTGTATACGTAATCATGCTGCTATTAAGAAGAACGGAAAGAAAACTAAGGATTGGACCTTGTGTTCTATGACTGCAAACCAAGCGTTGTGACTAAACTGTATGATGCTGTGAGTCAAGGAAGTCTCCACGTACGAATCATGAAGTCTTTTCTTACCCAGGATTAATAACGTCATGACCCTTTGCAGTAATGTAGATAACATGTCAGTGACGTAAATTGAGTGTCGTGCATACAGTCATCCTAATGGTCACACTAGTATCAGTATCATTACACTGTGTAAATATTAATATAGGTCTAATCTCACACCATGATAGTAAAAGGATAAAATAACAAATAAACAGTAGTAAGAAGGGTGGCTTGTGACGAGAAAACCCAGATCTGCTGTGACTTCATTATTAAAACGCCGGAAGCGATAATACTGTAATAATGTAATATATGATATAAAGTATCAAATAAATATTTCTAAACAACAGTGATAGAACGTTTTCAATAGGAAAAGTAAGACATTAAGGAGATAATGGTGAGAAAATTGAATTTAAGAAAACATCATCTTGTTTTACCAGCTATTGTCCTACTGTTGCAGCAGTGTCACATTTCATTATCGGTAGTTTCCATGGCAATGAAACGTGTATTGCCAGCAAAACACCAATATTATATAATTAATTATTGATATTAATATGATTACTGTGACCAGAACATTATTTATTTAATTCGCGAAAGTAGATAAAAATTAATGGTTCGGAAGTTTGATATGATTGAACTGTGTCAGCTACTGCATACTGTACACACCAGTTTCTCTCAGGGGAATTCAATATGGAGAAGATAAATATAGATTATTTTAAAGTATATCCCATTAGTATCGTACTGTCGCTATTCTGTAATAATCTAAAACCGTGTGAATACATTCCACCTCAAATATATAAATCTACAGTTAGGTCAAAGATCTCGTCTGTTTTTATCCCTAAAATAAATCACTAGACATCAACAAAACATAATTTCAATAGTGCAATAATATATCACAATCTTCCAACATTTCGACGTCTGACAGTCATCGTCATCTGAAAATAAGACCTTGATACTGTGTTGCACTGTTTTTGTTGTTAATTCTACACAGTGAAACTATTTTAAACATGTCGTTACATATCGCTTGACGCTATCGCATGACATATATAGTTGACAATTGCGACAGTGCAATTAGTTTCTATGCCAATTCCGTCTACTGTGAATGTACATAGCCAACCATTTCAATTTAGTATGCATACAAATTCAGGTATTTATCACGCCACACCTGATGATTTTAATTCAAACACGAACATCATTGCGAAATAAAACACAACTATATTCTTTCCATAATTACGTATTTAATCACAGTTCACAGTAGCTATAAAACATTTAGATGTATCTGGATATGTTCTTATCTGTTATGTAGTGCACGGTTTAAAAAAATCAACATCGGTATCCACAAAAGCCTTGCAGTTGTAATTCTTGTTTGTAGAAAATTGTCTGGCAATGCGTTCACTGTTACTGACTTGTTTCTCCGAACTCATTACCGCACCCATCGCTCTTTGGTTACCGTTTGCTACGTTCTAGGGACGTATGGGAAAAGAGAAGCGAACGTCGCACTATATAATGATCGGTTTCCTATACGAATCTTGAGGAAGGGATATTGGAAATGCAGTCCTCATGGCCATTTATGTTATAGAGCAATGTACATTTGAATATAACATGTCGTAATACGATAAATGCATGCGCAACAAAACCAACATTGAAAGAAACTTTCTACGTCGATTTACGTTTTTATGAATGTGGAGATAAGACTGTTAATTTTACGTTCGCTATGATTGGATTTGTCCATTGTATTACTTGATGAATTGTCAGGGGATGAACAGAATTCCTCAGGGTATATCAAATTATTAAAATTGACAACAGGTGTGTTCTATCAATACAAGGACACGACTTAGTGTGTTAAATAAGTAATGATGTAGCAAAGCAAAATAGCAATAGTGAATGTGACCATTTTGAATCACCTTTAATACATCTTCTTATCAGGTCATTGGCACTTGGTAGTTCCATTGAGTGCATATTCCTTGATTTCAACATATTTATTATGACATCTACTGGTTGTTAGCTCTGGGTTGTTAGCTCTGGGCAATTCTTGTACTATACCTAGAATCCCGATCATGTTATTACCATCACATACAGAAACACTATATTTATTTAGTATAAACATTGGAAGACAACAAGTTTCCCAGGATTTAATATCAAATTTAATTAGACGTGATTCCTCAACATGTTTAGCCCCCCCCCCTCTCCCCTCGTAACATAACAAACAGAAGAAACATTGTATTCTATGCGAGAGATGATTGGTAGCCAATGCAAAGTATGTAGAAGGGTTCAACATTGTCGAACTTTGTGATTTAATGCGTCAGGGAGCATGTAAGGTTCATAATCACACAGTAGTGGAATTACTTGTCAGTGGACACAAAAAAAATATCAAACTATATATTTATTCACAGAAAGGAAAATATATCGATACCTTCATACATCATTTATACAAAATATTTGTATATTGGCCAATGTTGACGTTTAGTCTGTTCTTTAAGATGGAATTTGTATCTAGTATCGAACTAATGAGATAAGGAATAAATACATATACATGCTAATCAGCATACTGTATTCATTGAAATGAGATTTTATTTGAATTTAAAAAAAATACAAAGAAACATGGTCTTATTTATTGATATGGAAGTAGTTCTTAAAAAAAATATTTTAGTTTCAGATTATAAAGAATAGAAATTTGAATATATATGTCAAATTGCGAAGAAATGTTAATAGATATAATCGTACATATTTGGAAATTGAAAACGTATACCGGTACGTCACAAGCACATAATGTCAATCAAGGCTTTCAATATTAAGTAAATAAAAGAATATATATATATATATATATATATATATATATATATATATATATGGAAATTTAAAACGTATATATATAACTAATCTGTATTGCTGGATAGTAAACATGAGTAGTATAGGAGTTAAGATTGTAAACACACTTTGGACACACTCTGGAACGACTGTGGAACGACATTACAATTTCTAGTGTTTTCTCCTGTTAGAATCGAAATACCAAATATCATCTATGAATTCTTTCTTATATAATTATAGTCGTTCCAGAGTGTGTCCAAAGTGTTTTTACAATCTCAACTCCTATACTACTAACATGCTGCACAAAACATTCATCAATGAAAGTTGTCTTTCGAGAAGCAACGTTATCATGGCATTCTGATGGAATTCCATTTCTATTGACGATACGCACAGTGTGACTAAACATGAAAATCAATTTTAAATGGTAACTTTATTTACCTTTTCTCTAAATTATCTAAGTGACCTTTCGTTGCCAACAGATACCGAATTTGTGACTGAAAAGAGAATGCTGTCTATATTGCATACAGTTTAATCACTGCACCATTGTCAATATATTACTATGCGCATACCTAAATTATCAAATACAAGTTATTGAAGAAAACCAAGTACGCATTCTAATCAATTTCATTATTCAATGGCAAAATAACAATATGCACATACTATATTAGCAATTTGGTAACTATTTTCAAACAGCTGTTGTACATTGAAATTGGTTGCATATATAGTAGTGAATCGATTTATCAGTGTCACCAGAAACGAGACTTCAATGAAATATCAATTACCAACGCTACTACATTCCTTTTATTCAATGAACATATTAATATATATTCAAAAAACTGTAGATGAAAGGTTACATTTAATAACAAAATATTAAAAAAATTACTAAAATTACTAAAAACCCATTAAAAAACGTGTCACTCAATTATTCAATTATCAATACTGCATATTTTGTGGCTGGCGTCGTGCTTTTTTATGTTTGTCTGTTTAGTAAGTTTTTTATTATTTGTTTGTTTGTTTGTTTGTTTGTTTGTTTGATTGATTGTTCGTTTGTTTGTTTGTTTGGATTTTTTGCTTGTTTATTTTGTCTATTTGCTTTTTGGGTTGATTAGTTGGTTGTTTGTTTTGTATGTATGTATGTATGTATGTATGTATGTATGTATGTATGTATGCATGTGTGTGTGTTTGTTAGTCTCCCAGCCTTTGTACTTTTATCGTTTTAAGTTCTATATTGCGCTTGTGCATATATGTCAGTGATCATTTTTATCGATGGCTAACAGGTGACTGAGAAAGCATGGAACAACTTTAATGTAATGAACAGTTTTAGCTAAAAATGAGACTATTGTATTACATGTTTGAATACTATAGGGAGAAACATGATTAATTACCAAAGTGCAAATAAAGGACTGACCATACTTTACAAAATGTAAATAGATGGATTTTACCATGTGTCCAATCATTTCTTGTTTTGAATAAGTAAACCACAGAAAATGGTGTAATGCAATACCATTTGTATAATTCAATGTTACTGGGTTGATTCTTAATATGATCGATAGAGTTTATTTTCAAAGTCTCAATATGTATATTGCTACGTGTGGTACATATATCTACGTCGTGTTCAAGCTGTAAAGTGCACAAGCTGCGTTCGTTCGTTTATGGGACATTGAAACGTATTTGTTGTATTCTAATTAGTGAAACAAATCGAACCATCACTTTCAGAACTGTTACTCAATTCTGGTATTTAGGAATACCATAATACATAAACGATTCGATGACATAATGTACTGTACGTGTATGCTATAGTGATGAGGAATCTACTGGTATGTTATCAAGTATATGCTAACAATACCAGAATACAATCGTAGTGGCATTTAACGCATGCATCGAAAATAACAATATAGCAGTCTTGTTTGCTTATACCTTAATACATGTATTTAGATTATAGTCTCAGCATGTTTCATTGTAATAATCAAACAATAGTTGCCGCTAGCTCTCTTCGAATGTCACGCAGACCCAACAAGAAACGTTGAATTTCGAACGTTTTAAATAAATATTTTAATTCTAAGCTCTTATGTTAACAACAGGTGTAATCAATTGTCCTATATGGGCAGTATAAATGTTTATTAAGTTTCTAAATAATTCAATGGGAAATGCGTCGCTTTCAAGGCAGAATATGGTACTATATTGAGTCTTCTAACAAATTGATAAAACCACCTCGATGGTGTGATGCAGTGAATGTAATCCTTCTGTAGTCATTCTTTTTTTAATAGAAAAAATATAATCCAATATGTTACTATAAAAGCAACAAAGAGAAACATAGATACAACTCTACAATATTTATCAATCCTCTTGCCGATTTCGAGATAGGAACTTTGACGCTTGCCAATGCTGGGATTTGGTCTGTCTTTTGTTGTATTATCTGATGAATTGCCTTGGGATATATCGTAATCAACGACAGACTTCCTGAAGGTGGCAAGAGTCACATCAAAGACAGGTTTCTCTTGTTCTTGGCAATTCATGTCACAGTTATTGTCCCTCGTGATTGTATGAGTTTTATTCTGAAACCAAAACATTAAAGTCAGTAAACACATTTAAGTTGCTTTGTATCGTTGAACTAATATACTGATATAACTAGGGAAAGTAATTGATATCGATGTCTATTGACAATTAGATGTTTTTCGCCAAAAGTACCATTGTTCTGCCAACGAAAACACGAGTGACCAAATGGGTCTTTGTCACTGCAAGTCGCTAGACGAGTGGTGACAAAACTCTTAGGTCAGGAGTATTTTCAAACACAGCAGATCCAGTAACGATGGCACGTGATGTTGTGACGTAAAACGAAAAGGGTATATATACCATATTTTTTAGCTTCTGCATGGTATAATTACAATTTGTTATCCGATATTTTTCCTAGTTCTATATAATGCTTTTTACCTAAGGGCCCTTATAACAGCGCTTCAAAGACGAGTAGTGGCAAAACCCTTAGGTCACCAATATTCAATGAAGAAAACTATTACGGAATGATATGTAACTGTAACTTTCGAAAACACATTTAGAATTTCTCGACTTTAATACTATGCACCGACGAAGTAAGGATCTAGATGCACGCAGTCTGACAAAGAACAACCAGAATATGTAATTTCTAATACATAGAATGCGTTCAAATTGGCTTTCATATGGTATAAATAGCATTATCACTAATACCTTCTATATAATTATCTTTGTGGTCACGATATTAGAAGCCTTTCCAAACATTTTAACAAGGCAACAGCTTGCATTACTTAAAAAATAGTATTTACCATTTGCCCATTTTCTTCTCTTCTGGTGCTTCTTTCTCTAAGTCCCAGGCTGTATAAATAGTAAACGACAGCATATTCCACTAGGAGCATGAACACCACACCAAGGCAAACAACTAACCAAATATCTATGGCCTAAAGGGTAATTTTCAAAATGAAATAAGATTAAAAGTATTCATATGCGCTTAGTCATACTTTACTGCTGTGATGTAGTTAATTGTAAGTGATATCGCTCCCTGTTTGTGCTATCGTCCAATTAGTGTGACCACAATAATGAAGAATTTCCTAAAATAGTCACAAGTTATTATATTGCTGGTATATGTCCTAAATCGGTAAATATTGTTCCCTTTTTCCTTTTGTTCTTCATTCACACAATTTATTTGTGTCACTAATTTTCACTGCTTTTCGTCAACGCCATGTCCCTGTTATATACATCTAAACTTACCGTCACATAGGCAACCTTTGGAATTTCATTCCTGATCCATTGGGCCTGTGTTATCAGAGTCAAAAGCGTAGTTATTGCCAGTGTAGCCCTTGCTGGTGAGCTAACAGGATCAATCCATAGAGTTAACCATGATATGACAACCAGTCCAATGCTTGGTACAAATGCTTGCAATAGATAAAATCCGAGGCGGCGTTCTAATCTGAAGGCGACGTCTAAATAGCTGTAGTTACCTGTCACAGTCGTTGAATGAAAATAGTCAAGTTATTTATGCAGACATACAGACAAATAATTCATTCAGAAATAAAAGTTACCTAAATATAACTCGGTAGCTATAATTGCTACCGTCTGTCTGTCTGCCTGTCTGTCTGTCTGTCTGTCTGTCTGTCTGTCTGTCTGTCTGTGTCTGTCTTTCTGTATCTGTCTTCACTGCCTATCTCTATGTGTGTGCATGCGTGCGTGCGTGCGTGCATACATGAAGGCCTGCAGGGATGCATGTACATATGTACGTATGAATGTATGTACGTACGTACGTACGTACGTACATACGTATGTATGTATGTATGTATGTATGTATGTATGTATGTATGTATGTATGTGTATATGCGTATGGGTGTTTGTGCATACATTTAAGAACATCGTTTTTATTTTAAGTGACATGGAATACGTACGCACAGTAACAGTAGTTATGCGATATAAAGTTGCCTACACTATATGTGATTGCCACACATTGCTTTGTAAATGTGCACTCTTAATGATCGATGTTTATATACTACTTGTACAACAAATAATAGTTCACAAATCATGTGTTCAATTTGTACAGACACGTTACACAGACATATGCTTGTGCGTTTACATCCATACTCTGATAAATGTTTACCTAAACATTCAACAGGTCTGACATGTCATGACAAGTATTGAGATGATTACCTGAAACGTATTCTACAATATCCGAACGACACTTTGATCCAGCGAGGACATAGCCCGGCAGTTGAACTGTAGGTTGAATATTTACAGGGCAGTCACTACCATCAAGCCAGCCTAACTCAATATCTTTAGTTTTGTACGCATCTAATACAATTGTGTGAAAACAATTTAAAAAGAACCATAATTATCATTGGGTAAAATGTTTCAAGTGAGATTATTTCGGGTTGGTTAACATACCCATTGGATGATTCAATGAAATTATCCTTTATCACAATGAAAACAATAATTTGTGTCGTTTCATTGATGAACATTAGCATAGCAAAAGGCACAGATTTTCCACTTTCCTTGTACGACAAAGCAATATTTTAAGATTATCGTTGGAGTGATCGGATCAATATCAATGTTAAACATGCCACGGTGATTCAGTAACAATTAACTAGCTATAAGATGACACAAGCTTATACTCGCTGAATAAAGGTTTCTTGTTTAGCTCTGGGAATCCATTCCTTTTTAATCAAGCCTTATTTCATTGCAAAAACCCAATATAGTTCAGATGTTCAAATCATAATCCCTGGGTAGCTAACCTTGCCGAGTAATACAATAATACATCAAGCTCTTGTCTTTGCCACATGGAATACAGTATTGTTCTTGACACAATCCATCGATCACACTTTGTATTTATTTATTTATTTATTTATTTATTTATTTCCCCTCTCGCGTGTATTTCTTGCCGCCCTGTTTTGAGCTTATTACATGATCATGACCCTCTCTACACTGTCGCGCTTTGAAATCATTTATTTAAAATGGCACCCTGCATTGTAACTTATTGGTTGACTTACAACTCACTAGGTTTAACACCCAGGAAAACCTTTGATTTCTCAGTATTTGTCAACATCCACAATGATTAATGAAGAAGAAGAAAGCTTAGGCTATTTAACCTGACTACTATAAACACATTGAACTAACAAATAGGAATGACCATTGACATCTGATTGTTATATTATAAGAGGTCTCACGATAAATTAACCTACATGACATGATACTGATGATGCACTCCTGGACATCAAAGGGAAATAACGTCAAATCCATATGACACGACAAAGTTAACGTCATTCTGCAAAGTCAGGAAAAAAAACGATATAAGCATATATCACAGACAAACTTCAAAGTCCAATGATACTAAATAGAATCCTTAGACGTATATACATAGAGACAGGTATAGGCATGAATGTATAATACCATTTATAACATTAATGGTATTTATAACATTCCATTTTCACACAGCCACCAGTGATTGGCTTAGACCATGGCACGAAACCAGTTTCTCTCGTAGTGTCCTAAATTTGCATACAGAGGGCAATATTCCTATGATATATTCCCTAGGGCACTATTTCAGTCTCC